>NC_042997.1:212765341-212822841 GCF_006345805.1 Octopus sinensis | reverse complement strand
TTTTATGGCTTGTTTTAATTAGAAATATTTTTTAAACAATTAACTTTATAATTCTGTTAATTAATTCTGTAATGTTTGAGCCAAGTGAAGCAATTTAAGGTGATTCAACTGAAATTGTTACTGTTGTTGTATTTCCACAACACATTTGGTCTTCTCTAGACACACACACACACACACATACACACACACACACACACACATGAATAACAAACAATACACTCTGTTACAGTACACATAGTATGTGTGTGAATACAAATTATGTCTCTCTCACTCACATGCTCTCTTTCTGTATATATGTGTGTGTGTGTGTGTGTGCAAAGAGTGAGGAAGGAGGGAGATAGATTGACAGAGAGAGGGAGACAAAGAAATAGAAAGAGAAAAATGGGAGAAAGAGAGGAGAGAGAAAGAGAAAGAGAGAAGGAGAGAGAGAGTAAGGGAGAAGGAGAGAGTAAGAGAGGAGAGAAGGAGAGAGTGTAAGAGAGGAGAGAGAGAAGGAGAGAGTAAGAGAGAAGGAGAGAGTAAGAGAGAAGGAGAGAGTAAGAGAGAAGGAGAGAGTAAGAGAGAAGGAGAGAGTGAGAGAGAAGGAGAGAGTAAGAGAGAAGGAGAGAGTAAGAGAGAAGGAGAGAGTAAGAGAGGAGTGAAGAAGAAAGTAAGAGAGGAGAGAGAGAAGGAGAGAGAGTAAGAGAGGAGAGAGAGTAAGAGAGGAGAGAGAGAAGGAGAGAGAGTAAGAAAGGAGAGAGAAGGAGAGAGTAAGAGAGGAGTGAAGAAGAAAGTAAGAGAGGAGAGAGAGAAGGAGAGAAGGAGAGAGAAGGAGAGAGGAGAGAGTAAGAGTGAGAAGAAGAGAGAGAGAGAGAGGAGACGAATGTTTTTTCCAGCCGAGTGTGCAGCTTCAGAAAAATGATTTAATGCCATGTCTGCTCTTTACTCTTTTATGAATTTTTTTGTTTTTGTTGTTTTTGTTCTCTAAGGAGTTAAGAAAGAGATGAAATGAAGGAATATTGGAATATTGTGATATTGCAGACAGGTTGGGATGGGGGGGGAGGGGGGGGAGGGCAGTGACTTAGCAATGGAGCAGTATATGGAAGGAGGGGGTTGGGGAAACAAAGTGCGGGGGGAAGATGGTGGGAGCGGGGGAGAGGGGGGGGAGGCGAGCAATAAAAATTTAGAAGAAGATAAAGAATGACCTGAGAGAGGTCAGTTTTAATGAATGAAGGAATTACAGGTTAGAGTGGTAAACTGATGCTGGTGATGGTGATGACAATCGTGATTATGATGGTGGTGGTGGTGGTGGCAGTGGTGGTGGTGGTGGTGGTGGTGATGGTGGTGGTGGTGGTGGCAGTGGTGATGGTGGTGGTGGTGGTGGTGGTGATGATGGTAATGATGGGGATGATGATGGTGATGGTGATGATGGTGGTGATGATGGTGATGATGATGGTGATGGTGGTGGTGGTGATGTGGTGGTGGTGGTGGTGGTGGTGTGGATGGTGGTCATGAGGATGATGATGATGTTGTTGATGATGATGATGATGATGATAATGATGATGGTGATGATGATGGTGGTGGTGGTGGTGTGGATGGTGGTCATGATGATGATGATGATGATGATGATGACGACGACGATAATGATGATGATGATGATGTTGTTAATGATGATGATGACGACGATAATGATGATGGTGATGATGATGATGATAATGGTGATGACATCTATAGTAACAACAGTGATGATTAAATAATTCATTAATTGAAGACAAGAGACATGTTTGAACAAGACAAATGATTGCTTTAACAAAATCAGTTTTAATGAATAAAAAAAAGTAAGAAATGTCACCAATTTTATGACCACAGGACAGACACTCCATCTTCATTAAGATGCTCCATGGTAATTATAAAAGTTTTCTTCTCCTTATATATATTTAGCATTTCTCTTTTATTCCAGTTTTGGTATTAAAAAATATAAGAAAAGATATTTAAACTTGACATTTCACCATCTTATTTTGCGGATTCAGTTCCCTGACATTTGACACTACCTTTTCTGCCCCAAATTACAATGGAAAGCATTCTTACCCTCCACTGATAGCATGGCGCACTCAGGGTTCATTTGCAGTTTATGTGACATGCTTCTAGCAGAATAGCCATTTCTACAAATTACATGCCAGTGGCACGTAAGAAGCACCCACTACCCTCTTGAAGTGGTCGGAATTAGGAAGGGCATCCAGCTGTTGAAGCCAGATCAGATTGGAGCCTGGTGCAGCCTTCTGGCTTGCCAGTCCTCAATCAAACTGTCCAACCCATGCCAGCATGGAAAGCAGACATTAAATGACGATGATGATGATGATGTCTTTAATGGCCAGATTTCCTCCAGAGTATTCTTGTTTTGATCTCTCTTCCAGCCACTCCAACGTCTCTGTAACTTTGCCATCTTCAGTACATATCCCACCCTCATGTCCACTCGTTCATTTGTTCTTCATCTTTTCTATTGTTCGATTTTCACGCAGAAAGAGAAACCATTTGGGAAGACAACAGATGCAAAAATTTCCTCAGCTTCTTTCATCCATCCTAACTTCTAACAATTACATTTCTGTAACAGCCCCCATCATCATCATTATCATCATCATCATCATCATCATCATCATCATCATCATCATTTAACGTCCGTTTCCACACTAGCATGGGTTGGACGGTTTGACCGGGGTCTGGTAAGCCATGGGGGCTGCACCAGGCTATAGTCTGATCTAGCAGAGGTTTCTACAGCTGGATGCCCTTCCTAATGCCAACCACTCCGTGAGTGTAGTGGGTGTTTTTTACGTGTCACCAGCACAGGGGCCAGAGCAGGCTGGCAAATGGCCACGATCGGTTGGTGCTTTTACGTGTCACCAACACGGATGCCACTCAGGCAGCGCTGGCATCTGCCACGTTCAGACGGTGCTTTTTACGTGTCACCAGCACGGGTGTCTTAACTACAATTTCCATTTGAATTTTTATTTTGATATTAATATCAATTAGATAGGGAAGGTAACAAAATCCATTGACTCCGAGTTACAGGATTCCTTCTTCTTCTTTTTCTTTTTCTCCTTTTTCTTCTTCTTTTTCTTCTTCCTCGTCTTCTTTTTCTTCTTCTCCTTCTTCTTCTTCTTCTTTTTCTTCTTGTCCTTCTTCTTCTTTTTCTTCTTCCTTGTCTTCTTCTTCGTCTTCTTCTTCTTCACCTCCTCCTCCTCCTCCTCTTTCTTCTCCTTCTCCTCCTTCTTCTTCTCCTCCTCCTTCTTCTTCACCTTCTTCCTCTTCCTCTTCTTCTTCTACCCTCTTCTTCTTCCTCTTCTCTCTTCTTCCTCCTCCTCCTCCTCCCTCCGCCTCCTTCTCTTCTTTTCCTTGCTTCTCCTCCTCCTCCTCCTTTTCTTCTTCTTCTCCCTTTCTCCCCCCTCTTTTCCCTTCTTCTCCTTCTCCTTCTCACTTCTTCTTCACTCCTTTATTGCTCTTCCTCGTCTTTCTTCTTTTTCTTCTTCTCCTCCTTCTTCTTCTTCTCCTTCTCCTCCTCCCCCCTCCTTCTTCTCTCCTTTCCCCTCCTCCCCTCCTCCTCCTTCTTCTCTTCTACCTCTTCTTCTTCTTCTCCTCCTCCTCCTCCTCCTTCTTCATCATCATCTTCTTCTTCTTCTTCTTCTCCTCCTCCTGCTTCTTCTTCTTCTCCTCCTCCTCCTCCTTCTTCTTCTTCTTCTCCTCCTCCTCTTTCTTCTTCTCCTCGTCCTTCTTCTTCTTCTTCTCCTCCTCCTTCTTCTTCTCTTCTTCTTCTTCTTCTTCTTCTTCTTCTTCTTCTTCTTCATAAACCAGACAAGTCTCTATCCCTATGTCCTCTGTCTCTTGGTTTACTCACCAAATACGTTCTTATGCTTTTATTGTGGAAACTTAATTATTTGATCATTACAAACATGTAATGAAGGAGCAAAAGTTTATTAATGACATTCCTAACTTACATAATGGCCTCAAGGACACATTTACCATTGTTGTCATCATCATCATCAGCAGCAGCAGCAGCAGCAGCAGTTGAAGCAGTAGCTGCACATCAACACCACCACCACCATCTCTATTCATAATCAATCACCTACAAGCACCGCAAACACCAACACCATCATTATTAGCATAGGAATTTATGCCTTCTCTTTGCCTTCCTAGGTTTCTTCCATTGTGTATATATGTGTGTATATAGAGCCATGTGTGATAGTGCAGAGTCTTACTGAAACACATATGGCCTTCCATTGCATGTCTATCCAGGGCTTAACAATTATTTCCAGGACCACAAGATATATATGCAGAGTTAACTCTAAGGCCTTTTGGAAAGAAGTAAGGAGCCACATGTCCTTCATTGCTGACACCCCTAAACCATGAGTTGCAGGAAATTTTGTAAGCATAACACTTGGAACTCCAGAATGGTCTGCACATAACCATCTGTCATTTCTTCTGTTAACTTTTTTTATCTTGGCTGAAGTTTTTCTCATTTGAGAAAAACCAAATCAAATCTCCTTCTCTGGATTTTTCAGTTTGTTTAAGAGCCTTTTAGATCTGGTGTAGTGATTTTCTTTTGCTTTTTCTGACACTTTGACCTTCCTTCATCATATAAGACTTACATCTGATGTCTTCACTGTTCCTTCATACACATGGAGATGTTTTGCAATTGATCTCATGGACTTTCTGAGATTGTAATCAATGGTCTGTGGAACCTGCTCGATAAATTCAGGTGTTCTGATGATTTCAGAGCATTTAGAATGCTTTTTATGCCTTGATACTGGTAATATGTTTCCATCTTCAGTCCCTAGCTCCTTACAAACGTTGATGAAAGATCTGACAACTTTTAAAAATCGAGATATTTCTAAATTGCTATGCTCAACCTTTATAACCACAATAACAGCATGTGTCTTCATATTCTTGAGTAAGCTGAGGGTCTGCCATCATTATTATTTTCTGAAACAAAGATTATACAGAGTTAGCAAAAGATAATTGAAAAACAAATACAATTGTTTTATATAAAACTAGCAGTATCGCCCAGCGTTGCTCGGGTTTGTAAGGGAAATTATATAAGCATTTTTAGAGAGTTATAGCCAAAAATTAGCAAAAAAATGCATTAAAAATGGAAAAAAAAATTATGGTAAATTTTTTTTTAAATCGTTGACTCATCGTAGACATTTTTAGAGAGTTACTTCCCTTATATAATAGCGAAAAATGCATTAAAATGGAAAAAAATGATGGTAAATTTTTTTTTAAATCGTAGACTCATCGTAGACGCGCGCTAATACCCAGAAGGGCTCGATAGGAATCACGACTATAAGATACCCGGTTTTGGTTAAACTGCACCGCAAAATGTGGGAGTAGTTAGGAATCTAAATCGTAGGAGACAGACAGACACACAACTTCTCTTTTATATATAAAGATGTTTCAAAGAGAAGCTTTTCTTTATCCCTGTGTGTATGTGTGTGTGTATGTGTGTCTGTGTGCGTGTTTGTGTGTGTGTGTGTGTGTGTGCATGTGTGTGTGTGTGTCTGTGTGTGTGTGTATTTGTATACACATGTATCGTTTAGTAAAGGAAATAAGAACGTAATGGAGTTTATTTGTGTACACTTGATAAGACAAGTCATAGCTACTCAGAGTTACATGTGAGGACCATCGTTTAGATTGTCTGAAAGGTCAAACTGCCAGTAACCATAGCTACACAGAGAACCATCGATTTTACAGAAAGGTAAATATATATTCTTCTATGACAAGAAGTTTAGAATCACCCAATTTTCTTGATGGTAGTGACATCATATACTTTCATATATCAAATTTATTCCTTTATTCTTTGGCTCGTTCTGTATTTACTGTTGCGTGATTATTGTTGAAATTACTCCAAGCATACAAAGATCAGACGTCCAATAGGCAACCTTTCATTGTCTGACCAGAAATCATGTGATTTTTGGCAATATGACTTACTCTTCTATTGCTCTAGTGCATTGCACATACACACACACACACACACATACACATACACACACACTCACACACATACACACACACAGTTAAATAAGACAGATAAAGGTAGATCTATCTATCTATCTATCTATTTATCTATCTATCTATTTTTCTATCTATCTATTTATATATCTATCTATCTAACTAGCTAGCTAGCTAGCTGGAAAGCCCCTGGGCCATCAGGAATCACTGCAGAGATGCTCAAAATATCTGGTAGTATTGGCTACAACAGAATCAGGCAGGGTTTGTGAGAGTCTTCATTCTGTAGATTAATGGAAGAGATAGATGAAATGTTTGTCAGGATTAGGAAGAAAACATGTGTACAAGTGTGTGTGTGTGTGTGTGTGACTGTTTTGTGTGTGTGTAAATGGATTGTTTGTACAACAGTTTAAAAAGGGGGGGGTGTATTTAGGTATTGTCCATAGGCATACACACACACACACGCACACACACACATACACACACACACACACACACGCACACAAACACACATACACATGCACACACACGCAAGCACACACACACACACAAACACACACACATATGCACACAAACACATATACACACACACACACACACACGCACGCAACACACACACACACACGCATGCAAGCACGCACATACACACACACACACGCATGCATGCAAGCACGCACATACACACACACACACATTTGTAAACCAAGAGGAGAGTTGAGATTTATTCACATCCAAATTTTTTTTATCAAAAAGTTCTCTACAGCTTATATAACAATGACCATCATATGTTTCTATTGCACCAACTGCACATCGCTCTGTATGCAATTATGCATCTTAGTCACTGCAATTTCATTGAGATTCCATCTCTTACAATGTTTCCCAAGTGACCTAAACCACACAAGCTTCTTGTGTTGGTATACAGTTGAAGAGGATA
Source organism: Octopus sinensis (assembly GCF_006345805.1). Taxonomy (NCBI): domain Eukaryota; kingdom Metazoa; phylum Mollusca; class Cephalopoda; order Octopoda; family Octopodidae; genus Octopus; species Octopus sinensis. The sequence goes on along the minus strand of NC_042997.1, from coordinate 212,815,931 downwards.
GTGTTACTTTTCAAATCGAATTGAATTCTGGTCTTATAACCACCTCTACTGGTATTATAGTTGAATCATGGTTTTAAAATGTTTATTTATATCATAATTAATTGTAGCAATTTTGTTTACATTTTACTGAATAGATTACATTATTTATTCAGAAGTATTTCACTTATTTTGGGTTTATATCCACAATTAATATTATTGTTATTATTATAATTCATCATCATCATCATCATCATCGTTTAACGTCCGCTTTCCATGCTAGCATGGGTTGGACGGTTCAACTGGGGTCTGGCAAGCCCGAAGGCTGCACCAGGCCAGTCAGATCTGGCAGTGTTTCTACAGCTGGATGCCCTTCCTAACACCAACCACTCCGAGAGTGTAGTGGGTGATTTTATGTGCCACCGACACAGGTGCCAGACGAGGCTGGCAGACGGCCACGCTCGGATGGTGTTTTTTATGTGCCACTGACACAGGTGCCAGACGAGGCTGGCTGACGGCCCCTGGCTGTATTATTTTCATAAATATCATTAATTATCACAATCATTATTTTAACTAGTATAACTACTATAGATGGTAAGTTATGTTTCTTTAAATAGTTTAAACGTATATTTTATCCAGTGTGGACACCTCAGAGCCTGTTCTTGTCTAATGTTTATAAGAGTAAATTTAGAAGTGAAAATTTGGTACATTTCTTCCACACAAGAGTCACATCTATCATCGCCTATTTTATTAGGTTTTGTTTTATTAATTATTTCCCAAGCAATCGAAAATACTTTGTTACTATCTTTTAGTGCCTGAGTATCCATTTTCTCCCTATTTCTAAATGAACTTAAATGATTGGCAATTCTTTGCTAAATACAATATGAGCTAGCTCCTATACAGAAATACTCTTTATTCTCTGAGGAAATCTTACATCTGTATACGATATTTTTATACCTACAATTAGAGTTAAGCAGGTAGACCCTTGCACAATCATTATCATGATCACTATCCTAGGTGTCCAAATAAGCATAATAATAATAATAATAATAATAATAATAATAATAATAGTTAAACACTCTTTGTGTTTAATTTCAGGTTGATGACCCACGATGAAATCGGGTCAGCTATGGCTTTGACAATGCTCACTGGAACTTTAGCAAGTTGAAGGGCTTCTAGCATCCATGACTGGGGAACAGAGTCAAAGGCTTTCTTGTAGTTTAGCCACATTAAAACTAGGTTCCTCCTTTGCTCTCGCACCTCTGACATCACAGTTTTGTTGATTAACAATTGCTCAGCATGTCCCAAAACGCCCTTCTTCCTAGCGGTGATAATGTTATTGATTTCACAATGGCCCTGGAGGAAAAGGTTTAAACATGCTGTATATATCTTACACATTAAGTTCTGCCATGCAATTGGCTGGTAGTTTTTTGCCATGTGGGTGGTTCTGCATCTGGGGATCAATTTTGTCTCTGCCAGAACTAACCAGTGGGCAATGCTACTGTTCCCAATGAGAGCTTGCTGGTACAGATTGATAAGATATGGTCGGTAGTGTACTGTTTGTGAATATGTATATATGTATGTAGTGGAGGCACAATGGCCCAGTGGTTAGGGCAGCGGACTCGCGGTCGTAGGATCGTGGTTTCAATTCCCAGACCAGGCGTTGTGAGTGTTTATTGAGCGAAAACACCTAAAGCTCCACGAGGCTCCGGCAGGGGGTGGTGGCGATCCCTGCTGTACACTTTCGCTGCAGCTTTCTCTCACTCTTTCTGCTGTTGGCCTGCTCACTTAGCCAGCGGGGTGGCGTCATTTGAAGGCTAAAACAATGTGAAGCGCATTGTGACCAGCGATGTGTAGCAACATCTGATAGCCTGGTCAGTTACATGATTACGTGATATATGTATGTGTGTGCATGCATGTATGTGTGTGTACAAGTATGTATGTATGTATGTATGTATGTATGTATGTATGTATGTATGTATGTATGTATATATATATGTAGATATGTGTGTGTGATGACAACGATCAGAATGTATATTCACATATTGTTTCAAACTTTCAGACGTTCCAGTCTGTTTCTCTATCCTAGAATATTTCCGTGGAAGCTATCAAACCTAATTCGTCTAAATGCTTTATTTAATTGCATGCAGCTGCACAAAGACACTGAATAAAGCTTACAGAAGGCAAGGAATAATAAATTTGCTTAAATCAGGGGAAATCAAATTACTATCCGTTACAACTTTCTTCTTGCCTTGTTCACTTAATTTTCCTACAACCAGCCTAAGAGCTGCTCTTATTCTGTCGCGTTTAACACAATTTCCTTTCTATTTTACTGAGGCTGTTCATTTAGTTTGACTGAAGGATTTGAGATAAACGAAAGCATTACTTTTGGACTCATGTAAGTAAATTCTAGAATGCACGACATAATGGCAGAATTAATTAGTTTTCAAAGTTTGGAAGAATTTGTGAGTTTTTCCTAAATGGAAACATGTATGTATACACACACACACACACACACATACATATATACATACATATATATATATTGTAGTATTTCGGGATGGTCATTTCTTTTGCCAAATAGACACATGCACTATATATATATATATATATATATATATTTTTTTTTTTTCTTCATTCGTTTATGACTGTTCTTATTTTATTTTAACTCATGTCCATTGATCGGAAATCTTTCATCACAGATCTTAATTGTATTATATATAAGCCACTCTAATCTCGATTGGAAATCATCACAATTTGTCCGTGACTCTTCCACTTTTTCTCGTCCTTTTAATCCTCTTCCTTTTCTTTCCTTTCCTGAGCGTCCAATAACACTGTATTTATTCCACGCCCTCGCGTTGTTGTTTTTTCTTGCTTTTTCATGTTTGGATTGACTATATATATCATCATCATCATCATCATCATTTAGCGTCCGCTTTCCATGCTAGCATGGGTTGGACGGTTCTACTGGGGTCTGTGAAGCCAGAAGGCTGCATCAGACCCAGTCTGATCTGGCAGTGTTTCTACGGCTGGATGCCCTTCCTAACGCCAACCACTCCGTGAGTGTAGTGGGTGCTTTTTATGTGCCACCCGCACAGGAGCCAGACGGAGCTGGCAAACGGCCACGGACGGATGGTGCTTTTACGTGCCACTGGCACGGGGGCCAGGCGAGGCTGGCAACGGCCACGAATGGATGGTGCTTTTACGTGCCACGTGTGTGTGTGTGTGTGTGTGTGTGTGTACACATATACACATGTACATAATGCATAAAGAAAATAAAATAAAACCCGTGTGAGTGTTTATAAGACGTTGAGATCTAAATCTATTCTTTGAGTTTTATAGCAGTCACCTGATGGATTCGAGAACTAAGGAACCGCCGTAAACATGATGTTCAGTTTATCCTGTTGCACATGCACGTAGAACATAGTATAAGGTTGAGAAATATTTTGCTGTGAAATCAATTAAATCCTTCAGATTTTTATGCTTATGTTTGTGTGTGTGTGTATGTGTGTGTGTGTGTGTGTGTGTGTGTGTGTGTGTGTTGTGTGTGTGTGTGTGTGTGTGTGCATATGTGTATCTGTGTTCCTGTGTGAGGGTGTGAATTTATATGCATGTTGCCAAACTGATAAATTCATTTTAAAGATGGATTTTAGTTTTCTTTTTTCCAATTGAGAGAAAGAATTTCATGAAATGTCTGCATTTATTAACATTCTTGGATCTGGTATTTAAATAGTAGGGTTTTTTGTGTCACATTTTAAAATACGTCTTCGAGAAATATAAGCAACAGGGTACTACGACGACTTTGTAGAACTTCCTTCGTTGAAGAAATTTTCAAATATCCTTCATATTTTCCCATATAATTGCATTCTCTGTAATAAGGTTAATTAAAGATATCTTCAATACACCTTACCCCTTACTGAAACAATGCACTAGCAGCCAGAAAACATGAAGGTATTGTCCACTACACACTAATTCTCAGCCATCCACTAAGAGCTGGTATTGGACTGATATGGAGCAGGGATTTGTGAACTGCAGAGAAAAAGTCAGAATGCTTTAGCTTGAATATCGCAGAGGTGTGAGAGAAAAGGGCAAACTCTCTAACCAATATCAAGAGAAAATAATCGTTGGATAGTTGTGTCTGCTCCCTGGATTGTTAAAGTGGTGGCATGGGTGAAAGGATAAGAAGGAGTTGTCTGGGCTGAAAGAACCTAGACATTCCGGGTGGCATTGATTAGGGTTTATCAGTATTAGAAGGAATGATATTGAAATCATTATGTTCTTTAATCGACAACTGACGAGGGGTATGTTCCACAGTGTTATTAATTAGTCAAATAAACTAGATATTAAATTACTATTTTATGGGATTCACAGCCTCCAGCAGTTTTTGCTTGATTATATTGGCCAAGTACTTCATCTGATATACATTTGATCGTGTGCGAGAATTTCAATTTCTTCCTGATTGAGTTGTTCCTGTGTTGGTGGCACTGACGACTGACAAGATCAATCTTCCCACCAAAACAGTTGAGAACAAAAATGGCAAAGAAGGCCCAGTGAGGAGTATGGTTGTTGTTGTCTCGTGTTTTTACGATTTCCTCCAATTTTTAATTTTCTTTTGATTTCAAATATATCATTTAACTTTGTCGTGATGAAATGACATGAAGGCTTTTTGACTTCAGTTTTCTACACTATTTAGAGTCAATTCTAGCCATTTGAAGATTGGTTTAAGATGGTCTTTGTAGTGAAGAAAATAATATCCTCATCGTCTTATCCTGAGGCTTAATCCGCAGAAGAATATTTCATGAGGACAACTCTCTTCATTCATTCTAACCACATGTCCTTCAAACCATTGTAGCCAGTGTTTTTTCGTAGTTGATTGTCGGTCATGTAACTCTGCCCTTCATATTTACTATGGTGCAGAGCTTTTGTTGATGGAGATACACCAGCTTTTTAATGTCCCAACGAAAAAATGTTCACATTTCGCAGCTATTATATTAATGATGGACGTCAGCAACCTTTTTGCCAAGTTTCCAAATGAACTGACCCTGTTCTGTGCTCTGCATTCTTTCCAAAGTATATTTATTGGAAAGAATGCTTCCCAGATATAAAAAGTGGTCAATTTGTCCAAGAGATGAATCAGAAGTAGTGACGTTGAAATCAGGGGGATTGATTTTTGGGGCCGGTTGAGCAAGATCTGTGCCCTTCTTGATATTCACTGGGAGGCTGAAATGATCGTATGAATTGGGGAAATTGTTCCCTGATCGTTGTTGTTTAGAGAACACAGGCAATACGGTAACACTAGTAATAACACAACTCTCAGAACTCTAGATGCGTTTCCCTGTAAGACATTTATGCGTAGATATAATACGTGTACACACACAGATATACATATATTGCATATTATATAATATACACGCACATACATACGTACACATCGGCTTCACATCAAAAATATATGCACGAACAGTTACACATACAAAGAATGTATTTGTATATATCAGAGAAAGAGGGGAGAGAGAGAGAGAAAGAGAATGAGAAATGGAAAAAGATCTTGGAAACATCTGTCAGCTGAAATCGAGAAATGTCCATTTAAAGCTAAATTGTTTACTTATGCTAAAACAGATAAACTTTCCACGCTGATGAGACAAAGAAATAAACATCGCAATATATTGAAGAAGACAAGTTAATCACTAAAACTCTCTCTCTGTCACTTAAGACATTGCTTATGTAATGAGGCCAGTATGTCGTGTAATCTGATCGAGACAATATCAGCTTCCTGAAATTTTGATCTGTGAATGTCATTTGGCAGCAGATCTGTAGAATTTGCTTTCTGTATAATCGCCAGACTGCTTGAAATATCATTTTCAAATAGGGTTTTATCTGTATGTAAATACATAGATACGAAAGTGTGAGTATGTGTGTGTGTGTATGCATGTATATATATATATATATTTGAGTAGTTGAATGAATTATCTTATTAAGGATAATTCGAAAGATAACCGATTGTGCATTTTGATGTCGACATAAGTTCCTTGATTTTCCTGATGAGAAATCTGCATAATGTACTCTTTATTCCTTCGGAATTAGGAATATGCAGCCTTCGAAACACATGTCAAGAATAAAGAATATTTGTTAACTAGTCGTTCAACTCCATTCTTTCATATACTTATATATATATTTATATATATATATTATATATATATATATAAAACTGAGAATGTGTGTCTGTCTGTCTGTCTGTGTGTTTCCCTAAAACTTGAGAACTACACAACCAATTTCATTCAAATTTTACACATGCCTTACTTAGGGTCCATGTAGTTTCATGGGCAAAAAAAATGTCCAACTTCTTGCCTAGGGCAAGCCCATAGCAATATCATATCTTCTCCACTATTTCAGTATTACGTGTTGAAAGGGAAACAAAAACATTTCTCTATTTTATGTCAGATACTTTCACTTTAACAATAAAAATTAGAGATAATAATAACAATTGAATTATATGTAGTAAGTAATAATTAAAATCAAACTAAATTAAATCGTAACAGACTATCAATTAAAAGTAAAAATAGCAATTGGTATAAAATTGCATCAATGACTTGAGTTTGAATAAGTGGTTTCATATGAATGGGAAATCAAAAATAAAATTAGTGTGCAGAAATGGAATAGTCCAGATGGAGCTGTGCACATAACGTTTACCATGGCTTTTACATTAGATTATCTGCTAATTAGCTAGCCTTAAGTATCTATATGAAGTTTGGCTGTATGTAATATCTGTTTTCTCGAACAGCCGCTTCTACTGAGTACTGCTGTTGGTTTATTTTTTTATACATAAAGGACTATAGCTTCAACTGCGTACTGCCTTTTGATTCACCGTAAGGTTTGTTGTTATTATTATTACTGTTTAACTATTGTTATCACGTTTGTTGGTTCCTCATAAGGGAAACGTTGTTGTGTTGCATTTGTTAAATAATTGTAAACTGTAACCCTCCCCCTTTGGGAGAAGGAGCTTTGGTTATTGTTTAAAACTTGAATTATGTCCTTGTTTGGGGAAATTGACAATATTTTCACGGTTTACACAGAAGCATTTTTGTTAGAATGCCTTCGATAGAAAAAAGTCCAAAAATGAATTTCGCTGCAGCCGTCAGCGGGCGCGAACTCATTAAAATTAAAATGGAAGAAATACAAACCTATTTCGGATTGATCACCAACAAAAACGGTGAATCTAGGATAACACCACCAAACGAATTAAAAAATTAAATTAAAGAAAAGACTATTGTCTATAAGAGATATGGAGGCATAATAGTTCGAAATATCAAACTGAACAAAATGGATACGCTGCTTATCTTCGAGGGATCGAACCAAGTGATTACATCACCGGTAGAACACCACAAAGGGAGTTTGACCTTATTTTTAACGAGAAGTATAATCCTATCGATAATACATTTTCTAACTTTACCTAAATCAGATTTAGTTGGGCAAAATAGCCTAATGGAAGGTTTAGACTGGAAATTAGGTTTATAGTGATTTAAGATGCCCTGGGGGGTTTTCGGTGAGTATGGTTGGGTTCTGTCCAGTAGGTCCAAGTTTGAAAGAAAATTACAATAGATGTTATTAATATCGTACAATGCAGCATTTTTTGTATGCTTGTAACTGGCCTTTAATTCCTTAAGCATTAGGTCATTATAGATAACAAATGGCACAAGTAAATATTTCCGGTTTAATCAGATAATACATGTAAGTCCGGTGAAGATTTTATTTTCGAAATGTTTTCCGAAAGTGTTTTCTGGAAGGAATTAGTGTACCTAGAAAATTTTAAGTCTTTTATAAGCTTCATTAGATCCTTCTCAAAATTTACGAGAACTGGATTAGAAGGAGGGTTTTTCTATCATGTAAGGTTGTTCTTAGTGTTTTCATTTTTATTACTGCTGTCGTAGAAGAATATTCACCATCGAAGTCGGTTTATAAATTCTGTAATTTTACACATCTTATATAGATAGATACATACATATACACACTTACATACATACACATATACACAATTACATGCATATGTCTGTGTGTGTGTATCTATACATAAACACGTATTCATGTACGCTTGATATCCGACCAATGAAGTAGATAAGAAAATTTAAAATTGGCAGAATTGATGAAGCATTCGGTTGTATGATAGACAAAGTGAATGCAGCAGCATTGGGTCATTGCAGAATGGAATCACTGGATGTAAATTCTATTAGAGATTAAAATGTCAACAGATCATTATTATTTAAGCTTATTTTCGATAAAGTTCACTACATTTACCACAGCACGGAGATTTGATTTTCATATTACAGAACATCTTTAACGAAAGATAATGTGAGTTAAAATGTATAACTGCATTCTGTTATTACAGAACAAACATTATGTCACTGGTTCCCAACCTGAGGGTCCGCAACGGTAGTACTGGGGGCCCCGTGAGCTAAATTCAAAATTTCATATATATACTCTTGTTTCAGTCATTTGACTGCGGCAATGCTGGAGCACCGCCTTTAGTCGAGCAACTCGACTCCAGGATTTATTCTTTGTAAGCTTTGTACTTATTCTATCGGTCTCTTTTGCCGAACCGCTAAGTTACGGGGAACGTAAACACACCAGCGTCTGTTGTCAAGAGATGTTGGGGGACAGACACAAACACATATACATATATAAGACACTTGCCCACGCATTGGGAATGAATTCGGAACCATGTGGTTGGTAGGCAAGCTACTTACCACACAGCCACTCCTGCGCCTATATATATATATATACGATGATGATGATGATGATGATATATATATATATATATAATTAATAGTTATCGCCATACTTATATGGCAGTCTTATAAATATAAGACTAAAGCTGTCGCTGATTAGCTCCAAGAGGCCACCACCTCAAGCTAGCTATTTGACACACAATCTGTGTCCATTATAAACCTGTTCGAAGGTTTATATATATATATATGTATGTATGTATGTATGTATGTATGTATGTATGTATGTATGTATGTATGTATATATATATGTATGTATGTATGTATCATCATCATCATCATCATCATTTAGCATCCGTTCTCCATGCTAGCATGGGTTGGACGGTTCAACTGGGGTCTGTGAAGCTGGAAGGCTTCATCAGGCCCAGTCAGATCTGGCAGTGTTTCTACGGCTGGATGCCCTTCCTAACGCCAACCACTCCGTGAGTGTAGTGGGTGCTTTTTAAGTGCCACCTGCACAGACAGAGCTGGCAAACGGCCACGAACGGATGGTGCTTTTACGTGTCACCGGCACGGGGCCAGGCGAGGCTGGCAACGGACACGAACGGATGGTGCTTTTACGTGTCACCGGCACGGGGGCCAGGCGAGGCTGGCAATGGGCATGAACGGATGGTGCTTTTACATGCCACTGACATGGGGGCCAGACAGGGCTGGCAAACGGCCACGAACGGATGGTGCTTTTACATGTCACCGGCACGGGGGCCAGGCGAGGCTGGCAACGGACACGAACGGATGGTGCTTTTACATGTCACCGACATGGGGGCCAGACAGGGCTGGCAAACGGCCACGAACGGATGGTGCTTTTACGTGTCACCGGCACGGGGGCCAGACAGAGCTGGCAAACGGCCACAAACGGATGGTACTTTTACGTGTCACCGGCACGGGGGCCAGGCCAGGCTGGCAACGAACACGAACGGATGGTGCTTTTACATGCCACCTACACGGGGGCCAGACAGGGCTGGCGAACGGCTACGAACGGATGGTACTTTTACGTGTCACCTGCACGGGGGACCTGATGTTGATCGACCTCAATTTGGTTTGATCTTGATTTTGACTGTTCTCACTGGTCTTGCCGGGTTTTCTCACGCACAGCATACCTCCAAAGGTCTCGGTCACTGGTCATTTCCTTGGTGAGACCTAAAGTTCGAAGGTCGTGCTTCACCGCCTCGACCCAGGTTTTCCTGGGTCTACCTCTTCCACAGGTCCCCTCAACTGCCAGGGTGTGGCACTTTCGCACACAACTATCTTCAGCCATTCTCATCACATGACCATACCAGCGCATACGTCTCTCTTGCACACAACAACTGATACTTCTTAGGTTCAACTTTTCTCTCAAGGTACTTACACTCTGTCGATTATGAACACTGACGTTACACATCCATCGGAGCATACTAGCTTATGTATATATATATATGTATGTATGTATGTATATATGTATATATATATATATGTATGTATGTATATATGTATATATATATATGTATGTATGTATGTATATATGTATATATATGTATGTATGTATATATGTATATATATATGTATATATGTATGTATATATGTATATATATATATATGTATGTATGTATGTATATATGTATATATATATATGTATGTATGTATATATGTATATATATATATATATGTATGTATGTATGTATCATCATCATCATCATCATCATCGTTTAACGTCCGTTTTCCGCGCTAGCACGGGTTGGACGGTTTCGACCGGGGTCTGGGGAGCCAGGGGCTGCCCCAGGCTCCAGTCTGGTCTGGCAGTGTTTCTACAGCTGGATGCCCTTCCTAACGCCAACCACTCCGCGAGTGTAGTGGGTGCTTTTTACGTGCCACCTGCACAGGTGCCAGAGGGGTCTGGCATCGGCCACGGTCGGTTGGTGCTTTTTATGTGCCACCTGCACAGAAGCCAGTCGGGGCGGTGCTGGCATCGGCCACGTTCGGATGGTGCTTTTTATGTGGGGTGGGGTGCAGAAATATAGGGGAGCACCAGTGGGGAGGGGTGTTCAGAGAAACGATGACAGGTTCTAGACAAGTAGAACGTAGGATATCACGAGAGGGGTAATGCATGGTGAAATAGCGTATTGAAGAGGGGGGTTCGAAGAGTAGACACCTATAATGGTGGTGGGAGAAGCGACATCCGGTATAGATGGAGCAAAAATATAGAGATATCCGGTATTGGTGGTGGGGTTGGGCAGGGCGGGTGCACCGCGAATACGCAAAGGTTGATAGATGAGAGAGCAAGGACTTAGACGGGTAATAAAATAGATAGATAGATATAAAAACATGTTTTGAGTGTAGTATGATTGGTCGAGAAGTGAAAATAAGTTTTCAACTTATCTGTACTCAGGATATAGCTGCTAGGTGAATGAGATAGAGCACGTGTGGGGTGGCCTTTTAAGTATAAGTTAAGAAAGGGAATTTTTGGACAAGGCGGAAGTGTACTAAAGAAACAGACTTCAAGATGGCGAAGGTTGATAGATGAGAGAGCGAGGACTTGGACGGGCAAAATTAATAAAGGAATACGCGAAGGTTGATAGACAAGAGAGCGAGGACTTAGACGGGCAAAAAGCATATTAGTAATAAAATAGATAGATAGATATATATATATATGTATGTATGTATGTATATATGTATATATATACGTATGTGTATATATATATATTATGTATATATATGTATGTATGTAAGTATACATACATACATACATACATCATACATACATCATACATACATCATACATACATCATACATACATACATACATACATACATACATACATACATACATCATACATACATACATACATACATAGATTCAGATGAATATGGTACTTAAGTATGATATTATCCGTATAAATCAAATGGGGTGATTATAATCAAAATAAGCAACAAGGATATCCATGGTAGTGTAGTACAATCGTTTCATGCTCCTTTTATTAAACAATGTAAGTATTACACCAGTTTTAAAATGTAGAGCAATCTTCAGCCACATAAGTATATAAATGTACATTGTCCATTTAATTAAAACAATTCTTTATGTGGCTGAAGATTGCTCGTCATTTTAAAACTGATGTAATACTTACATTGTTTAATAAAATGAAGTAGCATGAAACGATTGTACTACACTACCTTGGATATCCTTGTTACTTATTTTGATATTTAAAATATATATGTATATATATTAGTCTGATGACAGTGAGCAATGGGTAACTCCGAAGTCACAGTTATCCCTCCACAAAATAAATATGTACTTGACTAAAGAGCATTGAGTAATCCTTCAGTTTGATGTTAAACTGTTTTTATCTGTAACATTACAGAAAAACAAGCTTTAATAGAAATATACGTACATACATGTGTGTGTGTGTGTGTGTACATGCACACAAACACATTCACACATGCACACAGATGTGTATAGACACGTAAATATGTATCTCGTGTGTGTTTCCCTTTCTGTACTTATCTGATATGTAATTTTTATTTGACAAAAAAGTTTTCCCTTCTCATCTTCTTGTCAAAAGATTCCATTGAAACAAATAATGGTTTCTCTTCCAAGCATCATTCACAAGAAAAATTTCATTTCTCTTCATTCAAACCTTCAGAGATTTTAGCAGAATCAATGTAATCATTAGATTGAATAAAGTCAGATTCAATATCTATAGTATACGACTTATCTTCAATGTTAAAATACAAATCATTTCTGTAGCACTTTTCGTATTTGTGGCTTTGGACTTTATTTCCCATGACACACCTAATAAGTCAAACTTCTTGCTTACTTTCATCAGATAAACAGAAATATCTTTTTTTGAAAACTTTTCTTTCTTTTTCTTGAAACCTATTTAATAAAAATTCTGATAAATTCTGCCCATGAAACGTTTGAAACAATTCTCTTACCTCAGTTTTGTACTCAACATTTCTTTACGACAATAGGCTATTGTTGTTTGGCCACATCACGGGGAACTTTGATAAAAGATGTTCCAGTCATGAAAAACAGCCCTAAAACAAAATGCAATTTGTGGTTGTCTGTTTTCATGTGTCTGTCCTGATGCTAACAGTTTGAAAGACAGGGTGTAAGCTTATGGTAAGGTCTTTATGCATAATATCGTTGGGGTTGTGTGGCCGTCCTATATATGGCGGACGTGGCCACACATCGTTTGTACAACAAGACAATACTTGGGTCTGGTGGTCTGGTCTATAATGTTAGTGTTTGGTACATGGTACTTCCCAGAGATCTCAACGACTTGAGGTTGATGCAGATCGAATTTGTTCAGACGGTACTCTAACTACATGTATGTTGTCAATTTGCCGTGGCCGAGAAGGCACAAGTCATGTACAAATGGGTTTTAGTGATTGGAGTGAGCTTGTTATTTTTCTATATTCTCTTGAAAAACTTAGTTATAGCAGCAACAGCTTTCCTTTTCCATCTCTTGAGTTCTGAGTTGACGGATAGTTTTTGGAAGCCGTGTATCTTAGGTGGGGAAATTAACCTACCACTTGCAAAGTGTGGTCATCCACACTGATAATGAGAACTTTGCTGAAATCCTGAACTATGATCCCTGCTTTCTTCAGACTGGTGGTAAGGAAACGGATTAGTCTCCGGAGACCAGACTGTTGGTAAGAGATCAAGCTGGTAATATGACTGAGGAACTGACCAAGGATCAACATCCTTGGACCATTTTTCTGAGCTATATATGTTGACGAATTTACCATCGGACCTTGTGAACAGATACACTCAGTTATCGGATATCTTAGCAGTATGATGGGGAAGTTTACAGAAAAAATAATAAAACGTCGATACGAGGGTGTATTCCTGCTTCACCTCCTTCCGGATTAAGTATGCTTCCGAGGATTATCAAATTGTTCTGTTCTTTGCACTATTTCTTCTTCTTCTTCTTCTTTGCCAAGAATTCACAACGACCTCGAACCCACAAGAGTAAAAAACCCTCTACATATATATATACATAACCCTCCTTCCCTTCTTTCCTGAGCGTCAATAATACTTTAATTGTTCCACGTCCTCGCGTTGCTGTGTTTTTTTCTCTTTTTTTCTGTGTTTTCTTGTTTGAATTAACTATATATATATATATATATATATATATATATATATATATATGTGTGTGTGTGTGTGTGTGTGTGTGTGTGTGTGTGTGTGTGTGTGTGTTCGAAATACGAGACTAGAAAAACAGCCAACAACGGATGAAGGGTCGCTTTTTATGTTGTTTGTTTTGTTTTCCATTTGTGTCTTTCGTTGTTCGAAAGAATAGTTCATATTCCATGTACTTGTGCTTTGTACTTTTTTGTTGTACACGTTTCGTGACGTTCTGTGCCCACATATGCATATGTATATATGTGTGTGTGTGTATGTGTATGCATATATATATATATATATATATATATTGTCCAACCCATGCTAGCATGGAGAACGGACGTTAAACGATGATGATGATGATATATATATATATATATATATATATATATATATATATATATATATATATGAGAGAGAATATTATTCCAAACTTACAGGGAAAAATTCAATTTCACAAAATATATATATATATATATTATATATAATTCATATATTTATATATATATATATATGTGTGTGTGTGTGTGTGTGTGTGTGTGTGTGTGTGTGTTTAATTTCTAAACACCAATCAGCCAAAGAATCCACAGAATGGTGTTTATAATTTATACCAGTCTGGTTTCACTCATAATCGTAACTGCTGTCTCCTGGCTTAATTTTTCGCCTTTGTAACAACGTCCGTGGGGCGCAAACCTGGGCAATGGTAGGAGATCCTGCATACCCCAGACATCGGAGCCTCACAAATGTAGTATAAAGTCATACAAAGCAATATATTTGTCATCAACTCAGCTGCAAAGGATGTCAGTTAGTATGGAACGTTGTCCTCTTTAAGTTTCCACTTCGATTTCTTTTCTCTCTGCGTTTACTCGTACTGGTTGCCAACCAAAATCGACCCAACCCGTTCACCCTGATATTCCACTGGGTTCTCAGTCACTCCAAGACATAATAAACTTATGTGTGTGTGTGTTTATGAAGGCACATGACCTAGTTGTCAGGGTGTTGCGCTCACGATCATTAGATGGCAGAAACGTTAGCACGCTGGGCGAAATGTGTAGCCGTATTTCGTCTGCCGCTACGTTCTGAGTTCAAATTCCGCCGAGGTCGACTTTGCCTTTCATCCTTTCGGGGTCGATTAAATAAGTACCAGTTACGCACTGGGGTCGATGTAATTGACTTAATCCCTTTGTCTGTCCTTGTTTGTCCCCTCTGTGTGTAGCCCCTTGTGGGCAATAAAGAAATAGATCATTAGATTGTGGATCCACTTCCCAGACTAGACCGAGCAAAACCATTTTTCTTTGTTCTCCGAGAGGAAAGAGAGTGGCAGAAGCTTTGGCACGTTGGCTCTCTGAGTTCGAATCCACCTGCCCGGAGGAGGCAACGAGAAACCACTCCAATATTCATCCCAAGTCTATTTATGATACCCGAAGTTCCCATTGTCAACTTAACAGCGGCCGGGGAGGAGAAAGGCCCTCTCGTGTCATATAAAGAGTGCTGGAGAAGGTTCGCAAGCATAGGACCCGCCTGAGGACAGACCATTGCTAGACTACATTAGACTTACATATGTGTGTGTGTGTGTGTGTGTGTGTGCGTGTGTGTGTGTGTACAGTATTATTGAGTGTAGTGGTAGTGATAAATATACTAGTTAGGATGTGTAGCTGGTCTGTTGGTGGTGGTACTTGTTTTGTTGTTGACAATGATGATGATGAGGAGGAGGATATTGAGACCCCCCACACACAATAATACCTTTAAAATAATTCTCTTTATTATCAAATATTTCCGCTCCCGGATCATTTGCTTCCTCCGTGTGATTATAAAATGCGATAAGCTGCCCCACACTGTTTCAGCTCAACATGGATAGATTTGTTACAAACTCTGCTGGCTACATATTTTATGAAGCTAGATTTCCTCCAAGTGTTTTTTGAATCGAAAGAAAACAAACAGAGCGATAGAGAGACTGAATAAGTTTATATTTACTGATGATCGTTCAGTCAATATTTTGTCTGTGTAAAGCAGCCTTTATTATCCGAAACCAGTTTCTATTCAAACATATTGACTCTTATCGATTTCTTTGGTCTTTCTCCTCTCATTGACCGCGATCAATTGTTTGCTGAAAACGTTGAATGTTTGTTAGAGATCTTCAGGTAGTAAAAGCCACTGTCGAAATGGTTTACAACAAATTCTCGTGCTGTTTAAACAATGTCTGAACATGGCCCCATTCAGTGGCCATTTTCAATTAGTTTTGCTGCAAAGGTTTAAATAAACTTTCGTTTGTTTTCAAAAATATTTTTAATTATTCCAATCAATATGTGACTACAACACCATTCTTCACAAATATTATATTATCCTTCATTTCAAAAGTTTATTTGAAATTAATCAGAGTGAAACTGAAAGATAATTATTTTTAAAGTTACGTATTTTACTTTCCATTAAACTAACAATCGTTTTTAAACAAAGGGATTTTATAGTTCAAGTTTCAATAGAAAATATTCCCGTTTTTATAATTTCAATTTGTTCAGCATGAATAAGTTTCTACAAATGGCTAAATGTAGGCTATTTAAGTTATTTATTATATACGATACGAATATTATTAGTATTTTCAGTTAATGTTTGCTAGTGTATAGTTTGACAAATAAATTCCTGTAAGCTAGAAGCCTAGCAACATCTTGGCCTTGTTGAGATTCCTGTCGTAAAAGAGACTCTCTCCAGCAGTCGTAAGAATCTGTCTTGTTCCATGCCAGATCGGTCATTTTTCAGTTCCTTTTCTATTAAGCTTCTCTTTCTTTTCCCTTCAATGTTCCAGTTCACTGCTTGTATTATCAAACAACCCATGTTGTTCTATCCCGCTCTACTTACATCTCACTATTTATTGGACAAAATGTCCGAGCTTGACTTTGGTTGAGAGGTCTATGTAACTCACAATGTCTGGATAGTTAATTCATAGGAATGTCTTAGATAGAGAGATAGACAGATAGAGAGATGCATATATGCATACATATATACCTATATATATATGTGTGTATATATATATACATATATGTGTGTGTGTGTGTATTCCTGAGCGTTATACTAATACATCTGTTTATTTTGTACACCACCTGTCTTCGTCTTTCCCTATATATGTATGTATGTATGTATGTAACTGTCTAAGGGATAGACGTATTCATTACCCAACCGGTAAATTACCTATGTTTATCCACGAGCATGCATATACAAACATGTGCTCATAAATTATAGGTAAAAACAAGGATAAATATGAGTTTATCAAGAATCAAAATTTAAAGAAGACAGAAAATATTGATGAACAACAATTGACTTACATCAATTATTATTTATTAATTCAATACAAATAGTCTGCATCCCATCTAACAACTGCTTTTGCTTCCAACGTTGTATGGTATTGCCATTGATATGCTAAAATATTTATCGTATTTGGTCATAAAACCGATCTGAAACATGGAGCATCATCAGAGTGAAGAATAAATAAAGAAGAAGAGCGTAGAAAGGGAAAAGTTGAAAATGGTTGTTATCATACCATTTTGCTTGCGTATCTTTTTCGGACGTTATGTAAATGACTAAACTAAACTAAAAAAAAAAATTGGTGTATTAGTCCTTTCGTTTGTTTTCGAAAATATTTTAAATTATTCCAATCAATATGTGACTACAACACCATTCTTCACAAATATTATATTATCCACGGTACAAAGGACTAATCATTTACTTAACATCCCAAAGAGATACGCAAACAAAATGGTAGGAATACAACCGTATTCAACTTCTTTTTTCGTCTCTACGCTCTTCTTCTTTACCTATTCTTCACTCCATGTTTCAGATGGGGTTTATTATCAAATATGATAAATATTTTAGCATATCAATGGCAATACCATACAACATTGGAAGCAGAAACAGCTGTTAGATGGGATGCAGTCTATTTGGGTTGAATCAATAAATAATAATTGATGTAAGTCAATTTATCCATATTTCTCTATTTTCTGGCTTCTTTATATATATACTAGCATTATGACCCGCCGTTGCCAGGTCATAGTGCTAAAGCATGTATATATGTATATATATATATATATATATATATATATTATATATATATATATATATATATATATATGTGTGTGTGTGTGTGTGTGTGTACATCTATATTTATACATCTACACATAAAATACAAAATACAAAGTTATATCTTGATATCACTAGTGATAACAATACTCGAAATATATAACAGACTGGAATTGTAGGCCCGTCGCTTGCAATTTCGATCAATTGAATCTTGTCCTCCCTCTTGTATAGAAGTGTGGCTACAATCCAGCCTACCTCTACTTCTGGGGGGACATTTTAAATTTTTTTCCGGGACGTCCTACGTCCCAGATATAAAGGTAAAAATAAAATATTTCCACTTTGCAAGGTTTGAGTTGAGTACTCCCTTGCACGCTCCGTTGACTCGAACCTTGCTTCTATTGTGACGAATTTACCACTTCTGGTTAGATATCTTTCATAGTCGCACCAAGACACTTTTCGATGGTGCTTTCCTCCAGGTATTCAAATCTTTTTTTTCTTCTCTACATTGTATACTTTATAGACAATAGTCTTTTCTTTAATTTAATTTTTTATTTCGTTTGGTGGTGTTATCCTAGATTCACCGTCTTTGTCGGTGATTAATCCGAAATAGGTTTGTATTTCTTCCATTTTAATTTTAATGAGTTCGCGCCTGCTGACGGCTGGAGCGAAATTCATTTTTGGACTTTCTTCTATCGAAGGCATTCTAACAAAAATGCTTCTGGGTAAACCGTGAAAATATTGTCAATTTCCCCAAACAGGGACACAATTCAATTTTTAAACAATAACCAAAGCTCCTTCTCCCAAAGGGGGAGGGTTACAGTTTACAATTATTTAACAAATGCAACACAACAACGTTTCCCTTATGAGGAACCAACAAACGTGATAACAATAGTTGAACAGTAATAATAATAACAACAAACCTTACGGTGAATCAAAAGGCAGTACGCAGTTGAAGCTATAGTCCTTTATGTATAAAAAATAAACCAACAGCAGTACTCAGTAGAAGCGGCTGTTCGAGAAAACAGATATTACATACAGCCAAACTTCATATAGATACTTAAGGCTAGCTAATTAGCAGATAATCTAATGTAAAAGCCATGGTAAACGTTATGTGCACAGCTCCATCTGGACTATTCCATTTCTGCACACTAATTTTATTTTTGATTTCCCATTCATATGAAACCACTTATTCAAACTCAAGTCATTGATGCAATTTTATACCAATTGCTATTTTTACTTTTAATTGTTATGTTACGATTTAATTTAGTTTGATTTTAATTATTACTTACTACATATAATTCAATTGTTATTATTATCTCTAATTTTTATTGTTAAAGTGAAAGTATCTGATATAAAATAGAGAAATGTTTTTGTTTCACTTTTAACACGTAATACTGAAATAGTGGAGAAGATATGATATTGCTATGGGCTCGCCCTAGGCAAGAAGTTAAATATTTTTTTTGCCCATGAAACTACATGGACCCTAAGTAAGGCATGAGTAAAATTTGAATGAAATTGGTTGTGTAGTTCTCAAGTTTTAGGGAAACACACAGACAGACAGACAGACACACATTCTCAGTTTTATATATATATATATCGTTGGTAAGAAGCTTGCTTCCCAACCACATGGCTCCGGGTTCAGTCCCACTGCGCACCTTGGGCAAGAGTCGTCTATTGTAGCCTTGGACCGACCAAAGTCTTGTGAGTAGATTTGAAAGAATCCTATGTATGTATGTATGTATGTATGTATGTATGTATGTATGTATGTATGTATGTATGTATGTAGATATATATGTATATATATATACATATATATATGAGTGTGTGTATAGATATATATGTATATATGTACATGTCTATTATATAAAATCGGTTCTGTCTGTCTGTGTGCTCAAATTTGATATGTAGATACCAACGGTATCAGGGCATGTATAAGTCTTGAAAAAATTACAAAAATCGATTCCAGGTGAGAATGCGATCGATAAAGCCGTGGGAACGTGCATTTGTACATCCAAGTACATCAGCTGTTGCGATCGATACTGAGAAAAATGCACGAGCAGTTTGCATAAAAAAAGCTGGCTGGCTTGAAATAATGCCACCGAATGGGACAGTCGGACAAGTTGTTTTGAGAAAATTTGGTTTAAATGTTTGACAACATAGCACCGTCCATTGAACGGGGGGCATTTTGCTCGTATATATATATACTTGGTAACAGGTTGCATAAAGTATTAAGGACATACCTTTTGTGGGTCATTGCTGCATTTTTTGCTAACTCTGTATAATCTTTGTTTCAGAAAATAATAATGGCAGACCCTCAACTTACTCAAGAAATGAAGACATGCTGTTATTGTGGTTATAAAGGTTGAGCATAGCAATTTAGAAATATCTCGATTTTTAAAAGTTGTCAGGTCTTTCATCTACAAAGTTTATAAGGAGTTAGATATTGAAGGTGGAAACGTATCACCAGTATCAAAGCATAAAAAGCATTCCAAACGCTCTGAAATCATCAGAACACCTGAAATTATCCAGCAGGCACAGACCATTGATTACAATCTCAGAAAGTCCATGAGATCAATTGCAAAACATCTTCATGTGTATGAAGGAACAGTGAGAAACGTTGTCCACAAAGACACCAGATATAAGTCTTATATGATGAAGGAAGGTCAATTTGTCAGGAAAAGCAAAAGAAAATCACTACACCAGATCTAAAAGACTCTTAAACAAACTGAAAAATCCAGCAAAAGAAGATTTGATTTGGTTTTTCTCAAATGAGAAAAACTTCAACCAAGATAAAAAAGTTAACAGAAGAAATGACAGGTGGTTATGTGCAGACCATTCTGGAGTTCCAAGTGTTATGCTTACAAAATTTCCTGCAACTCATGGTTTTAGGGGTTGTCAGCAATGAAGGACACGTGATGCCTCCTTACTTCTTTCCAAAAGGCCTTAGAGTTAACTCTGCCATATATATTGAGGTCCTGGAAATAATTGTTAAGCCCTGGATAGACATGCAATGAAAGGCCAAATGTGTTTCAGTAAGACTCTGCACTATCACACATGACTCTAGTAACACAGGAATGGATGGCTGATAATTTTCATGATCATATAATCCCTAACATTTGGCCTCCTAATTCCCTAGATCTTAATCCATTGGACTATTACATGCGGAGCGTTGTTGAGAGAGAGGTCAGTGAACATGCCCGTAACACCAAAATTCTTTGAAAGCTGCCATAGTCAGAGTAATCTCCAAAATGAATCAGGACCACTTGATTCGAGAAGAGAAGCTTTATTTTTATCCTCGTGGCATTTTTGATAAAGTTATTATCTGTTATTATACAGCTGTTTTTATAAACGTAAATCTGTCCTCAAATCTCAAATATCTTAGGCACCCTGTATACACAACACACACACACACATCGTTTTTTAAATCTTTTTACTTATTTCAGTCATTTGACTGCGACCATACTGGAGCACTGCTTTAAAGGGTTTTACTTGAACAAATTGACCCTAGGCACATATATACATGTTTGTTTTTATGTTATAAAAAGACGATTTTACACTGAAGGATTATTCAATGCCTTTGATAGGGTGATACTCACAACGCTTTGGTTGGCCCGAGGCTATAGTAGAAGACACTTGCCTAAGGTGCCATATAGTGGAACTGAACACGGAACCATATGGTGGGGAAGCAAGCTTCTTACCACACAACCATAAGTAGATTAGAAATCACTTAACCAAAATCGATATTTTTAAATGCAAAAGGAAAATAGACAACATTAATATTAAGAAATTTCTAAGAGAATTTTTGACCCAAAATTTTGTGTAAGCACCCAAAAAACACCAATAAAGAAATTAACATAAGATTGATCTTTGCAAGAAATAAAAATGAGGTTAACACACGATGCAAGTAAACAGTAAAATATTTCTGGAAAAGAAGAAAAAAAAAAAAAAAGAATTGTGAGCTGATGAAAATTTCTCCTCTTTTTGTCAATTATTAAAAGCAGACAGCAATTAAATGATGCAAGAAAGCAATTTAGCAAAAAGATTGTTGTATTCACAGAACAAACCTAATCCAAACATGATTACAGACAGTCGTATATTGAGCGATTGTAAATATGTCTGTTTGTTCAGAAGAAACAACAACAGCAACACTAAAATAAAGATGGCCCTGGATGGTTTCACCCTAAAATATTATTATAAAGCTATCATAATCTGAATGTTAATAGTTACAAAAGTTCTTCTTCTTGTAGATTGAAGACAAAACTCCCAATCCTGACAGTAAGAAGACTTCCATTGATTCTGAGGAGTTCCTGATAAAATATTCTCGACACCAAAGTCCCAACAGGACCATTAATGCTCAGATATATGACAACATTTTGCTATAAAGCTCAAATTTGTAAAATAGTCATTTTGATTAATATTACGCCATCATCATCATCATCACTATTGTCGTCGTTGTCATCACCGTTGTCATCATCCTCATAATTAATATCATCACCAACTTCCTCCCCCTCCTCAAAATCATCATCATCATCATCATCATTTAATGTCCTTTTTCCATGTTGACATGAGTCGGAGGGGTTGGCAGAGTCCATCAAATCAAATGACTGCATTGAGCTGCGATGTCTGTTTTGGTTTGGTTTCTATGGTTGGGTGCCCTTCCTACTGCCAACCACTTGGCACTATGTACTGGATGTGCTGCTTTTTACGATACCAGCACTAGTAAGGGTGACCACGAACTTTCAAGTCAAAGAAAAAAGAAGAAACCCACTCAACTGAGAGGAGCTGGTAGAGTGGGGTGGAGGTGTCTTTTTGCCAGCTGCCGAGCAGTATTATGGGGTGGCTAAGTGTTTCTTCTTGCTGTTGAAGGGATAAACACCATATTACATAAGAATATATGGGAAAAACTAGAAAGAAGATACCAATGTTGACCAGATGTTAGTCCATACTCTTCAGATACAAAAAGGTAAGAATCCCACAGTCCAGTGTTTACAACACTGTGCAGTCCACTACAGTTTCCCACCGTGTTTGTCCACTGTAATTTTCCACTACGTTGCATCTACCACAATATAGCACAGTGTGCAATCTAACACAGTTTTCCACATTCTGTCAACTACAACATTTTACTCCAGTAATCTATAGTCTCGCATAATTTACTCAAGTACACAATCTACCTTAGGTTACTACTGCAGTCTGTCACAGTTTGCAGTCTGCAACATTTTCACATGGTATTTGTAAAAACAGGCGGCGAGCTGGCAGAAACGTTAGCACGCCAAGCGAATTGCTTAGTGGTATTCGTCTGCTGTTACATTCTGAGTTCAAATTCCGCCGAGGTTGACTTTGCCTTTCATCCTTTCAGGGTCGATAAATTAAGTACCAGTTACACACTGGGGTTGATATAATCGACTTAATCCGTTTGTTTGTCCTTGTTTATCCTCTCTGTGTTTAGCCCCTTGTGGGTAGTAAAGAAAGGTATTTTTAATCTACTGCAGGTAACCATAGAGTGCAGCCAACCACAGCTTACAACTAGGTACAGTTTACAGTAGTTTACCACAGTGTTGTCTACCATAGTTCATCGCAGTCTACAGTATTGAACAGGTTTTATAGTCTGCTACAGTTTACCACTGTTTACCATACTTTTCCATTCAAAATGTTTATATCTTGGTAATGCAATTACAACTAACAGAACCTATGCCACAATTTTGTTTTTATAATCCTGCATAAATTCCTAGTTAAAAAGATTCCGGTAGATCAAAGTGCGAATGTAATGTTGCAGTAGACCAGACATTAGTGTAAATATTGCAATAAATTATATGACAGTGTAAATGGCTCTGTAAATCACAAACAGTTAAAGTAGCATATTAATAAGAGTGTGTGTATACATATATGTATACATATATATATATATATATATATATTATATATATATAAATTTCGGGTGTGGAAGCAAGGGTTAGAATCAAAGGGCCTTAGAGTAAATGTAGCAAAGACCAAAATTATAGTAAGCAGAAAGGCGAACTCAGCACACACCCCCCTCGGGCAAGTGGCCCTGCTCGATCTGTAGGAAAGGTGTTGGTAGAAACTCCATAAGATGCACCCAGTGTAAGCTATGGACGCATAAGAAGTGCAGCAACATCAAAGGGAAATTAACTGATAAGATAGCTTTCATGTGCGGCAGATGCACAGGGGCAATAGACACGACAGATACTCAGAAAACAGATTCCATCACACTCCAGGGGGAGAAACTAGAAGTAGTTGATAGTTTCCGCTACGTGGGTGACCAAGTTAGTAGTGGAGGTGGATGCTCAGAGAGTGTCACCACTTGAATGCGAATAGCCTGGGCAAAGTTCAGAAAGCTCCTACCCCTACTGGCGACAAAGGGTCTCTTGCTCAAAGTGAAAGGTAGATTGTATGACGCATGTGTGCGAACTGCCATGCTTCACGGTAGTGAAACATGGGCTGTGACTGCAGAGGACATGTGTAGACTTGAAAGGAATGAAGCTAGCATGATCCACTGGATGTGTAATGTCAGTGTGCACGCACAACAGAGTGTAAGCACCTTGAGAGAAATGCTGGACATAAGAAGCATCAGATGTGGTGTGCAAGAGCGATGCTTGCAATGGTATGGTCATGTACTGCGGATGGATGAGGAGAGATGTGTGAAGAAGTGCCACTCCCAAACAGTTGAAGGTATCAGGGGGAGAGGTAGACCCAGGAAGACATGGGATGAGGTAGTCAAGTATGACCTCAGAGCGTTGGGCCTCACTGAGACAATGGCGAAGGACCGAGATCTCTGGAGATATGCTGTGACTGCAAAGACCCGGGCTGCTTCCTGTACCAGTTCCGCATAGCCCCTGCCCATTCAAAGTACCTTGGATTCCAGAACATCCCACTGTGCTTGAGGAGCCCTGTTAAGTCAAGTACATGAACATCGAAATAAATATCAATGGAAATAGTAGTTGTGATACCTGTGCCGGTGGCACATAAAAAGCACCATCCGAACGTGGCCATTGCCAGCGCTGCCTCAACTGGCTTCTGCGCCGGTGGCACATAAAAAGCACCATCCGAACGTGGCCGATGCCAGCGCCGCCTTGGCTGGCTTCCGTGCCGGTGGCACGTTAAAAGCAACATCCGAACGTGGCCGATGCCAGTGCCGCCTTGGCTGGCTTCTGTGCCGGTGGCACATTAAAAGCACCAACCGATTGTGGCCGATGCCGGACCCCCCTGGCACCTGTGCAGGTGGCACGTAAAAAGCACCCCCTATACTCACGGGGTGGTTAGCGTTAGGAAGGGCATCCAGCTGTAGAAACTCTGCAAGATCAGACTGGAGCTTGGTGCAGCCCCTGGCTTCCCAGACCCCGGTCAAACCGTCCAATCCGTGCTAGAGAACGAACAAAGTATCGTAGAGAACGAACAAAGTATCATCACACAGGGACGAATTATTACGAGATAGGACTAAAAAGGAAAAGATTATATTTGGGGGATAATATCAACAGTTAGCTCATGAAAAAAAAAAAAACAACAAGCAGATTAGTGAATAGATAATACATTTTAAGTGTTAGTGGCGAATGTAGTACGAGGGGTCAAGAAATGAAATGAGTAATTCTTATGTATATAGAAACAAATTTAGATAGGCCAAAAAAGACATTACCATAGGAAAATTTTGTGGTACAATCTTCCATCATTATCATCATTGTTCGACCGTGGTCGAGACAATGGAATTTACCATGCTACGCCAGACTTCACGGTCCATCATGGCATTACGGAGGTCCTGTTGCTGGATGTCTGTATCCCTGGAGATTACATCAGGGTAGGAGAGTGTGCGCCCTCTGGTATTGCGAGTAGATGGCTTCCAGAGGAGAAGAGTAGAAATTACTTCTTTTTCAGCTCTACAACAATGTCCAGCAATCTTCCAGATAGCATGGACAAGGCTACAACTACAGCTGCGTGGTTTCTGGAACTTATAGATACCTACTTCCCACACTCACATCAATATTATAAGATCTTCCATAGAAATATGGTTACAATTATCAATAATTTGCTAGGTCATATTACAGTGTCACATTAGAAAGGTCAAATTTTAAGAACAATATAACCTATCATCATCATCATCATCATCATCATCATTTAACGTCCGCTTTCCGTGCTAGCATGGGTTGGACGGTTTGACCGGGGTCTGGGAAGCCAGGAGGCTGCACCAGGCTCCAGTCTGATCTGGCAGTGTTTCTACAGCTGGATGCCCTTCCTAACACCAACCACTCTGTGAGTGTAGTGGGTGCTTTTTACATGTCACTGGCACAGGTGCCAGGGGAGGCAGAAGCCAGTCAATGTGCTGCATCACATTAGAAAGGTCCAATTTTAAGAACAATATAACCTATATAGAATCAAATTTAGGCAGGCCAAAAAAAGATGCAGATAGGATCAAGGATTTTTCAAACACAATAAAAATAACATTAGGAGCATCCCTCATACATCATGTAATTGTAGATTCCCCAGTAACTGTCTCCTGAACAATAAGCATTTAGAAAAAGAATTGATGTATAAGACCAGCTTCACTGACAGAGACAGAGTAATAAATTGGAATACCAGGAAATACCTTCAAGGAAAGATGCACAACACACAAGGTTTCATTTAGAAATAAAACAAAAGACATGCAACATCTTTATCCAACATGGTATTGACCCTTAAAGGCAGTGGCATAGACAACTCCTATATAAACTGGAACATCATAGCTAAGGTCAGCAAATAAAGGTGAAAAGGCAACAGATGCAACCTTTGCATCACAAAGAAATCAAATATCATAACATCAACAACAAACATTTGGAACATTAGGCAAGAAACCTTTTCCCCTTGCATGTGTAAAGAACAATTTAAACTTTGAAATTTCGAGTATCACCTCTCACCTACCCGGCCACCTAACCAGCCTGGATAAGGTTTTGGATATTGATTACAGGTACAATATGCAATACAAGCATATACTCCCAGGTACTCATGCTGGACTTCTAAAACGCACAGTTGTGTATAACATTCATAACACATATTCATGACAACACATGATTCACAAAATATATTTATGAACTTACAAATATTTTATAAATTTACAAGTTCGTGGGTTAATTTGCTTTCGAAACATATAAAGCCCCATAAATATTAAGATGCATTTGCTCAAACTCCAGCCATGCTGGTTACTTATGTTTACAAATATGGCTATGCATGAACGTTCTTCATAAGGTAATTAATTAATCAATCTTGCAAAAAATTTAGAACCAATTCAATGGAGATAGCAATTAAAAAATTCTTTATAAATTACCTTGCCTCATCTGCATATTCATTGCTTGATCTGCATATTCATTTTGAAGTCTCATGTAACCTTATATATTCTCATCCAAAATGAAGGTAATTACCATCATATTGAAGTGAATTACTTGAATGATTGTTGAGATTTTTTCCACATGAAACCATTGCCTCGTTAATCCACAATTAAAGAATATTCATCCACCAATGTGTTGTTGAACATTCATTCTCACTGTTTGATACTGTTGCATACATGTGTGTATATAATAACACGGACATCTAAATACGTCCCTTTATGTGTATAGACCTCTGAGTTTGGATATTATGCTTACCCTTTGAATTTATACTTTTCTCATCTTTTCTTTCTATCGTTTCCCTTTTCTTTCACTCATCTGTTCCATCCATTCTCCTAATCATTAAGATTTTCTTTGAAGCTACTTCAGAAGTGCCTATCCCAGTTGATTCATTAGAGTTTTGATAATGTTTTACCTTCTCGACGAGGTAGTCTAATTAATTAAGCCAACGGTTAAAATGATCTCATCAAGTGATACGCTAAGACCATCATCTTTATCATTTCTTTTAGTAACACATCAAA
This sequence comes from Octopus sinensis, assembly GCF_006345805.1. Lineage (NCBI taxonomy): Eukaryota > Metazoa > Mollusca > Cephalopoda > Octopoda > Octopodidae > Octopus > Octopus sinensis. The sequence continues at coordinate 212,788,124 of NC_042997.1, read as the reverse complement.
CAGGAACTCGTCCTTCCTGTAAAAACATAAAACACATCCCACTAAATCGTCTGTATCGATATAGAGGTGAATTTATTGATGAAATGACTCTGGGTCATTCCTGAAATTATCAATACCATATAATCAATGTTATTAAGTTCATTGCTCATATTCATGTTTTGCAACCATGTGTTTTTGAAACAGCTGTAACTAAAAAATAAATATGATACCAGTACCTCCACTCTTTGCTTATCTCATACTCCATGGCTCTTGGATTTTCAGCTAATGTGAAACAAATACTTCTACACAAATATAGTGACAGTAATACCAAAATATAATAAAAAATAAAGCAGCCAACACACAACATAAAGTGTTTGGCATCAGGAAGAGCATCCAGCTGTAGAAACCATAGCAATGGAGTGCAATGCAGAGCTTGGACTGATCAGATCCATGTCAGACCATCCAGCTTATGTCAGCATGAAATGTGGATGTCAAACCATGATGATGATGATGATGCTCATATATACATGCCATTATATATGCTGCTATCAGCTTTATGCTTTAATCAGTGAACACGCACTGAATGCAGAAAACACAGTGAACCAAGTGACAGAATATTATAGGAAGTGTCAGAGGTCATTACAGAATCTGGAAGCAGGCCAGAACAAGAAAGACTTTTTTAGCATTTGAAAAGGTGGTTTTGATATTTGAATAATCTGTCTTCATAACAAAAGCTAGAATTAGAATATGGTATCTCTGTTGACTGTATTCTATGAGTTCTGATTGTTGCTTTCATCAATTTTATTTTAATTTCCAACTTACAAGAATTCCATCATAAATCACATAACAAACTTATTGTGTTGCAATTCTGAAAGCTTTCGCATTATAATGAAGATTTCAAGAACGACTGCAATGTTTCCTGCTGTTTTGTCTGTTTCTTCTTGCAATGGAATTAAAGAAGTGAACTTTCCGATTCCGTTTAATACTTGCCAATTATTTCTGTGGATGAGTGCCTGACAAAGTCTAAGCCATAGGAATGAAAGATGGAATATTAATGGTAAGCAGTGAGGAAAAGATTTGCTTCTTTTGTGTATTGGTAACTAACAGTAAATAAAAATTGGGTTTTATGGAATTACGAATTAACATCTTTTTGTAAAGAACAATGATGTTCTGCTCCAGTGTTAGAACCAAATTTATTCATCTCTTCACAAAGAATACTGAAGGAACACATATTTAATCAGATGTGTTGAATACATCCAATCAATCATAACTCTTATTTATTAAGGCATAATTCTTTTCCTGGGTGATTTTTATGCAGTTTCAATAGAAGCATCTTAAGGATATTACACTTTTTGCTTCCACAATCTGAATAACATAAAGCTTACCAACATATATAAGTGTATACACACTGATTACCTGATGATAATAATAATAATAATAATAATAATAATAATAATAATAATAATAATAATAACAACAATAATAATAATAACAATAGTTGTTATTATTATGATGATAATAATAATAACAACAACAATAATAATTATGATGAGGAAGATAACAATGACGATGACGACGATGATGATGATGATGACTATGATGACGATGATGATGATCACTATGATGACGATGACAAGAAAGAGGATGAAGATGATGACAATAATGATGATGATGATCACTATGACGACGATGACGAGAAAGAGGATGAAGATGATGACAATAATGATGATGATGATCACTATGACGACGATGACGAGAAAGAGGATGAAGATGATGACAATAATGATGATGATGGTGATAAAAATGTAATAGTACAATATACTTTTTGATATACCATCACTTCTCTCACTTTGATACGTTACCAAACAACATACTGTATCTAATGTATGTGTGTGTGTGTATGTGTGTGTGTGTGTGTGTATATGTATGTATATGTTTGCATGCATGTATGTATATATCATGCAGTATCGTTCCACATTATTAAACACTATATGATCCATTATCAACTGATTAATGTCAAAATACAAGAGTTGATAGTGTTGATCTGTTATCGTTATTTTGGTTACTTTGGAGATGTCAGAGATGAGGGTTATCAAGAGATCACTGGGACAGCCAAACAAATTTCTTTTCTCGAATATGTTCCACAAAACTTCTCGATTATTTGATAAGAAAATAATTAAAGAGTTTGATGGAAACTGGGCCCTGCTTAAAGGGGCAGACATTGAAAAGAATCTTATCTAGACTTGTTGATTTCATTAGCTTTAAAATGAGTGTAATACAACATTATCTGGACTGTCGTGATCAACTTCATGATAGCTATGAATGTTACTGACTCTGGTGTCTGTCAATGTTTGGTGATAAGGAATCAGAGTTAACTGGAGATGCTTTTTGTTGTCCTCGGATTGACTGAGTTAGAAAGAGAATGAGTCATAAATCTGATGTTGTTTACTGCTTCAAAGACTGCTTACAAAGCGACTGTGTATGCGGGATTATGTATGCATCTGTGTGTGTGTGTGGATGTATATATACATTTGTGTATGTCTCCTTGTGTGAGTAGACAACTCCTTTATCAAAGAAGGCATTTAAATCAATGCTCCCAATTTGATTCCTTCCCCAGCAGCTCACATCAGGCCTTGGCTGATTCATCATCATCATCATCGTCATTTTACGTCAATTTTCTTTGCTGGCATGGGTTGGATGGGTTTGGCTTAGTTTCTACAACTGGATGCTATTCCTAAAACCAATCACTTCACAAAGTATATTGGGTGCTTTTTTACATGGCACCAGCACCAGCCCTTATATGTGGCACCAGCACCAGTGCTTTTTGTGCGGCACCAAATGTGACTCTTATTATCTACTTATCTATATCCCATTCCCTCATCATAACTTGATCTATCTCTTGTGGTTTTCATTTCTGCTCTATAAAGCTTAGGACAATCTGCTGATCCCTTCTTCTCCATGCCTTCTGGTGACTTTAACCCCTTGCCTGCACTGGTGCTTTCCTTGTAATCACTAACGACACAAGTTTTTGTAACTCCCCACTGACCCCCATCACATCCCTCCCCCTGCTCCCAATGGTTGACATACTTCTTGGGCATTAAAATATATACTGCTTGTTTGTGTTTCATTTGTATTTCAACCTCATCTGATGAAGCAGTCATTGATCAATTGTAATTTATAATTTGTGATTATTCATTGATTGATTATCGATCTCAGAAACAATTGTAACAAACATGAAATAAAAAAAAAAACAAAACGACAGCTTCTTGGTTTATATTAATTTCCTACACAATATGTTCTTTGTGTTGTATTCAGGTTGCAAGTTCCTCTACGGGATCATAGGGTCAAGTAAGTTCAACGTGGACACTATCAGGAGCTGCAACCAATACAGTCATTTCTCTTGCACTTACTGCATCCGTTTATCATCGTTGTCGTCATCGTCATTGTCGTTATCATCAGTTGTCTGTAAACAAAACTACAACAATCTTCCCTCCCTTCCGCCAAATGTCTTTGTCTCACATCAAGACTTTGATTTCAGAATCAGACTTTATACCAGTATCATCTCTGAGCAGTTTTGGAAAGATCTTCATTCTTGCTCCCCTGGACCATAAATATAGATATATTTAAATATATATATATATACATATATATGCATACATATACTAGACTCTGCTTACGAAGACCTGTTGAGGCAAGTGAAATCGAAATCAAAATCAAAGTGAAATTCGATGACGGGTACGAGCACCATATGAGCGTGGTCGTTGACAGGGTGGCTAACCGGCTTCTGTGCCAGTGGCACATGAGTGACACCATTCGAGTATGACCATTGCCAGCTTCGCCTTCCTGGTACTTGTGCCCCCTGCTAGTAGGGTGCTAAGAGCACCATCCAAGCATGATCATTGCCAGAGCGGCAAAACTGGCTTCCATGCCAGTGACATGTAGGAGGCACCATTCGAGCGGGATTGTTACCAGCATCGCCTTACTGGCACCTGTGCCATTGGCATGTGTAAAAAAATTTGAGCGAGGTCATTGCCAGTACCGCCTGACTGGCCCCCGTGCCGGTGGCGCATAAAAGCACCCCTCTACACTCTTGGAGTGGTTGGCGTTAGGAAGGGCATCCAGCTGTAGAAACTTTGCCAGATCAAGATTGTAGCCTGGTGCAGCCATCTGGTTTGCCAGCCCACAGTCAAACCGTCCAACCCATGCTAGCATGGAAAATGGACGTTAAACGACGATGATGATGATGATGATGATACACATGTTATACACACATGCACACCACACACAAGCACATATTTATGTTTTAAATATTAATATTGTTTCACAAATTACATCACAATGTCACATTGAACTGAAGTAAAAAAAAGTGATTTTCTAAATTATGCAGCTTCTTCAACCAAACTGTTTGGGTTGGAGATTTGTTAGGAAGGAAGATTTCTCAGATTCTATAAAAAAAAAGGACTAAAATCTTTTCATTCGGGAGGAAATAGGACACAGCAGATCATGTAAAAGAAGCAAAAATGATCTTTGTTTTCCTGAGAATTGCCTCCAGCTTTTTCTTTTCTTTTCCTTTTTTTTTTAATTTGTGAGGGAACACTTCTTCCTAGTGGGTAACAAAAGTAGTACCCTTAAAATCTTGTAGGCTACAGTTATTTTTGGCCGGTGCCACAAAGAACAGCTGTATTTGGGATCATTTAGGTGTCTTATTTTAGGACTTTGGTTGGATGGAATTCTGACCCAAAGAAATTCAAATAAAATTATTGACTTTGCCCTAGTTTTCCTTTCCTCCCAAACACTTTGTCTTCCAAAGATTTGGTTGCAGTTCATGAAATGTCCATGGAAAACAGAGAGAATCTAAACAATAATGTTTGTATTCATTCTCAAAACATTCTCACAGAATGTGAATTCTGATTTCTGTGAATAAGAGCTTGTACTCTTGTTAGATTCATCAGTCCATGATAGCTTTGATGATGGAGATATACATCATCATCATCATCACCATCATCGTTTAACGTCTGCTTTCCATGCTGGCATGGGTTGGACGATTTGACTGAGTACTGGTGAACCAAATGGTTGCACCAGGCTCCAGTCTGATCTGGCAGAGTTTCTACAGCTGGATGCCCTTCCTAACGCCAACCACTTCGAGAGTGTAGTGGGTGCTTTTACGTGCCACTGGCACAAGGGCCAGTCAGGCAATACTGGCATACAACATACAATAAGCTAAAAAAACACTGTTGTGTCCTTAAGTCCCCTTATACCTATTTCTTTACTACCCACAAGGGGCTAAACACAGAGGGGTCAAACAAGGACAGACATAGGTATTAAGTCGATTACATCGACCCCAGTGTGTAACTGGTACTTAACTTATCGACCCCAAAAGGATGAAAGGCAAAGTCGACCTCGGCGGAATTTGAACTCAGAACGTAACGGCAGACGAAATACCACTAAGCATTTCGCCCGGCGTGCTAACGTTTCTGCCAGTCCCCTTATACCATTAAATCATGAACATCAAGTGTGCACATTGTCTAAAAGAAGGAGATGTTCATCCACGATGAAAATTGACTGCAATCAGATGTCCCTGTTCAAATTCTCCAGGATGTAAACACAATCAATAGAAACGTCAGTGGTTGAAATTTTGCCTATAAATAAAACCTGGCAAAAATGTATTTTTTCTTCTGTTTTCTGCATTAATGTTTACAGTCTCCACTTTAAAATTCCCATGTGACTATATTATTTAAATATTTCCTACTTTGGTGTCTTTTTTACTGTTTTAACTTAAACAATGCAACTGTAAAGGAAAACAGGTAGGAAATAAAGGAAAATTTCAACTGTATCATGTTAGGGAAATGAAGTATGTGATGTTTTGGTTCATTTGAGTTTAAAATGGTTTCTGCCAGAGAAAAAGATGGATCACTTTCTTCATATTTTCAGAAAATATTGTTTCTTAGACTGTACAAAATAGGAAGAAAGTTTATAAATTAAAGTCATGTGGAGAATTCTCTTAGAATGTATCTGTATAAATGACTGTGTTTTTAAAAGGTTGTAATTAAGTGGTTCCAAGTTCAATTTTACAGCACAATACCTCAAATTTCTTATGCAAAAACCTCAGATTGACTGGTGTTTTATGAGTGGAATTTGGTGAGCAGAAAATGTGCAGAAGCTGTAGTCATATATATATATATATATATACACCAAGTAAATTAGGGGTTGTGGATCCAACCCACTAAGGGATAATATTTATCCAATATACTGTTGGTATAATACCCAAATTATTAATACACAAGTGTTTTTAATTGCAATGCAATTAACTTACTTATTGTATTAAACGGGTGAAGGTAAAGAAATATTTTACCATTAATTTATAATACAAATAAGAAAATGGAGAAACAATTTAGTTGGTTCATCAGCTTTCGGATATTAGAATGTTAAATGAGAACCTTAATAACATACATATATATGTTATAAGTCAATACATATAAGATATGAATACAGTTATAAAAATCTTAATATAAATTATTGAAATCATTAAAATCAGTCTTACAGCTGTTTCAGTCTATGAAAAAAAGTAGTTTTTTTTTTCAGTGCCTATAGTTGTCAACTATACTGAGGTTGTAGGCATTTAAAAATAAGGTACTTATACATAACCATCGTATATATGTATGCTATTAAGGTTCTCGTTTTTGTTAAATAAATAAAGAAGTCAACATTCTAATACCCGAAAGCTGATGAACCAACTAAATTGTTTCTTCATTTTCTTATTTGTATTATATATATATATATATATATATAGTATGGGGGGGGTATTTATCAATTACTGTACTGAGTAAAGCACATTCACAATTGGCGCAATCTGGTGCTATCCACAATTGGGAGATATTTCCTCTGGATCTTCATCAGAAATTCCACAATGTTATTTGAAACAATAATTGATGAAGAAAATGGAAGATGGATTTAGCCTTTATTCAGTATGGCAACTGCATCGACCCATCCTGCAACTGTCCTTTATGGGTAGGATTTTTTGCATCAGTCTGTGCAGTCTGTGTCATGTCAAGTACATGCATAAAGAAGGAGATGTCCCACCAGAGATACTGAGTTTTCCTAGGCATGTTGTTCTAGTCTGCTGTATTTGGATTATAACCGAAATACAACAGGCAAAACATCCGCTTCTCTATGCATGTACTTGATGAGACACAAACTGCACAGATTAATGCAACACAATTAGATGTACAGGACAAACTTCGAATATTGGGCCTCACCAAGGCAATGACAAGTGACCAAGACCTTTGGAGATATGCTGTGCTTGAAAAGACCCAGCAAGCCAAGTGAAACCATAACCGTGGCCTATGCCAGTGCTGTATAAGCAGCCCATTTAAGATTACCCTTCAATCATTGGGCAATAAACTATGCTTGCGAAGACCTGTTGAGGCAAGTGAGATCATTGTTGTGGCCGATGACAGTACTGCCTGATTGGCACCTGTGCCAGTGGAACATTAAAAGCACCATTCAAGTGTGGTCATTGCCAGGACTGCTGACTGGTTCCCATACCAGTGGCACATAAAAAAAGCACCATTCGAGCATGGTTGCTGCCAGTGCCACAGGACTGGCTCCTGTGCAGGTGGCACATAAAAACACCCGCTACACTCTCGGAGTGGTTGGCATTAGGAAGAGCATCCAGCCATAGAAACTTTGCCAGATCAGATTGGAGACTGGTGCAGCTTTCTAGCTTTCCAGCCCTCAGTCAAACCATCCAAACAATGCCAGCATGGAAAGTGGACATTAAATGATGATGATGATGTTGAAGATGATGATATCCTACCCATAACAGATAGTTGCAGGTAGATGGGTAGGTAGGTGGGTAGGTAGGTAGGTAGGTAGGTAGGTAGGTAAATAGATAGATAGATAGATAGGTAGGTAGGTAAATAGATAGATAGATAGATAGATAGATAGATAGATAGATAGATAGATAGATAGATAGATAGATAGATAGATAGATAGATAGATCATCATAAATCAGTTAAGGAACTGATTATCAATAAGGAAACCCCAAAATAGTGCTTTTGAAACAAAATCCCTTGTCACTCTCAATGCCATAAACACAGTGAACCAGTGACTCATTGTAAAACCTCTGACAAACAACACTTTTTTTTTCTCACAATTTGCGATATAACTCATAATTTTTATTTTCTGGAAAACTGGATATAATTGAAGGGAAAGAGAAGACATGGGAAGAGGTTGTGAGGTCAAATTGCTGAAACTCCTAAATGTTAGGACTCACAGACAAATTGAGATACACTGTTCTCCATATCAAGTCAGGCCAGCATGAAAGAATGGACATTAAACTGAGATAAAATAAGAAATAAAAGGGAGAATTAAGAATAGAACAGCAACTCCCGCTGATTGCATTCTTTCTTTAAAACAGGGATTAAGTTCCATTTTCATTCCTTTTCAAAGCCATTTCTAAAGTTGAGCCAATTCTGAAATATTATTAATAATTTATCAAAATGCAACAGAAAAAGACCAGAAAATAAAAGTTTTGTTTAAAAGAAAGAAAAAGGAAGAGAGTTTATATTGTGAATCATTCTTTTTAATTATTTAAATGAAATCTTGCTAAGCAGCTTATACTTTGTTGAAAAGCTGTAACGAATCACTTTAGTCAGCTAATAAGATGATAAAGCAACTATATTCATTTCTCAGAAATTCTACATAGAGAATTATTGTTGTGATAAATATTAATTCTTTTTTCTTTCTATGAAGAAAGATAAAGATTTAAGTCTCTTTCTCATAACCTTTAACATTCCACGAAATGTTTCTGTAAAAGTTATTTGTGTAAAGTGAATTCAACTTCTACTTTGATCTCTGAATTGGAAAATTTGATTGTATAAATATTGTTTCTAGTGTTTTTTCTAGAATGCTTCATATGCCTTTAATGTTGGCCTAATTCATTGCAGACCGGCAACAGACGGACTTATATTTGCCCTCTGAAACCTCAAAAATGCTTTACGCTATGACAATTCTTGCTGTTTCTCTTTTAATAGTTTGGTCATAAGAAAAAGGTCAACATCCACGACCCTTTTAAGGAACCCCATGGAATAAAGGGAGAAAGTTTCCTCAATTGGAAACTTGGCCTGGACAGTGGCCTCCTCTACATGAGGGACATTTGTTTATTTCAAACCAAACAACAAGTAAAGTTCATTCTGAGAACAGTCTTTTTGATGAACTTGCACAAAGTTTCCATCTAAGAAATTCCCTGGCATGGCATTGGTTGACCAAAGGCTGTAACAGAAGACACGGTCATGCCCAATGTGCCACACAGAAGAATCACCCTTCCACCCCAACACACACTCACAAACCCCCATAGCTCTGTAGTGAACTTCTTGAGATCTCTTTTACTTTGCTAAGAATTTGTCAATGTAAAGAAGGTCTTTGAGAAAGTAATATGGTCTATAGAGCCACTCTCACACAATTGAGATGGCAGTACAAGATACTTTATGTCATGTGATATCTATGGAGAAAGAAATTATGAGTTACATTGATATGTATTCTCTTTCTCTTTTACTTGTTTCAGTCCTTTGACTGTGGCCATGCTGGAGCACCGCCTTTAGTCGAGCAAATCAACCCCAGGACTTATTCTTTGTAAGCCCAGTACTTATTCTATCGTTCTCTTTTGCCGAACCACTAAGTGACGGGGACATAAACACACCAGCATTGGTTGTCAAGCAATGCTAGGGGAACAAACACAGACACACAAACACACACACATTCATATATATATATACATATATACGACAGGCTTCTTTCAGTTTCCGTCTACCAAATCCACTCACAAGGCATTGGTCGGCCCGGGGCTATAGCAGAAGACACTTGCCCAAGGTGCCACGCAGTGGGACTGAACCCGGAACCATGTGGTTGGTTAGCAAGCTACTTACCACACAGCCACTCCTGCGCCTGTATGAGTATATACAGTTTTCATCATCGTCATCATCATCATCATCATCATCATCATCATCATCATCATCATCATCATCATCATCATCATTGAGCATCATCATCATCATCATCATCATCATCATCATCATCATCATCATCATCATTGAGCATCATCATCATCATCATCATCATCATCATCATCATCATCATCATCATCATTGAGCATCTGCTTTCCATGTTGGCATGGGTTAGACGATTTGACCGGAACTGGGAAACCAGAGAGCTGCACCACGTTCCAGTCTGATTTGGCATGGTTTCTGCAGCTGGATGGTCTTTTTAATGCCAACTACTCCAAGAGTCTAACGGGTGCTTACTATGTGCCACTGGCACAGGTGCTTTTTATGTGCCACCAGCACAGGTGCCAGTTACATGACACCAGCATCGGCCATGACTATGATTTCACTTGGCTAGACAAGCCAATATATAATAATATATGTGTATATATATGCCGACAAGGCGGCGAGCTGGCAGAAACGTTAGCACGCTGGACGAAATGCTTAGCGGTATTTCGTCTGCCGTTACGTTCTGAGTTCAAATTCCGCCAAGGTCGACTTTGCCTTTCATCCTTTCGGGGTCGATAAATTAAGTACCAGTTACGCACTGGGGTCGATATAATCGACTTAATCCATTTGTCTGTCCATGTTTGTCCCCTCTGTGTTTAGCCCCTTGTGAGCAGTAAAGAAATATATATATGCATGTGTGTGTGTGTGTATAGAGAGAGAGGAAAGCAGTTTAAAAAATTGGCTTCCATGTGCCACTCCCAAACAGTGAAAGGAATCCGGGGTCGAGGGAGACCCAGGAAGACATGGGATGAGGTGATGAAGCCTGACCTTTGAACCAGCCTCCCCAAAAGTACCTTTGAATTGTTGGGTAACATGCCGTGCTTGAGGAGACCTTATTGGGTCAAGTAAAATCAAAATTAAAATCAAATCACAATCAAAACTCAAATCACAATCAAATGGAATTGTAGTTGTGGCTGATGCCAGTGCCACCTGGCTGGCTCCTATGCTGGTGACACGTAAAAAGCACCTTCTACACTCTTGGAGTGGTTGGCATAAGGAAGAGCATTCAGCCATAGAAACACTTCTAAATCAGACTGGAGCCTGGTGTGGCCTCCTGTCTTCCCAGACCCCAGTCAAACCGTCCAACCCATGCCAGCATGGAAAACGGACGTTAAAAGATGATGATGATGATGATGATATATATGTGTGTGTGTGTATGCATGCATATATGGAGAGAGAGAGGAGAGAGAGAGAGAGAGAGAAATTCATGCATTCAAGCATACATAGATACAAGTATAGGTACACACACACACACACAAAATTAATTCTCTGTGAAAACGTATGAAACTTATTTAATAACGTTTTATAATCTCTAATGGAAATAAATGGTTATAAAGTTTTAATTAAGGAAGGAAAAATCAAAGATTGTTTTGATTAGAAGTACATTCTAGAAAGACTGAGAGAGAAATGATAAATTTGGAGTAAAGTGGAATCTTCAAGTTTGGTATTCGATGTGGTCAGCCAGTTTGGTTGTAAGAACTACAGACTCTGAGTAATCAAACATTGATGTTCTCCAGAATCAATAAACATCTGCAAAATGATTTAAAGTGTAAATGAATCAATATCTGAGTCGGGATACAAACAGTTTTGACATTTATTTCTTTGTTTTTCTGGTTTCTAATTGAAACTTTTACCACCATTTTCATTTTGCTCCTTTCAACTTTGATAGATTTTAGAAACAAAATAATCAGTGTACAGGTGGAACGACAACAAATGTCTTTCCTTATTAGACCTGAGCCAAATTGTCAGAATGGAATGATTTATAGAATGGCAACAAGACATGTTGAAGAGAATTTCCATATATTTCACTGGAAATTTACCAAAGCAAATATTTTGTGGTTTTATTGTTCCTAAAATTGTAACTAAATTCATCCTCATTTGAATGTTTCAACTGATTAAATGGAAGCAAAATAATTATCAAAGCAACTTTTTTTTTTCTTTGATTTTCTTTCTTTCTTTTTTTTGTGGCTTTGTCAGAAGAGAAAGAAACAGCCCCATGATCCTTTCGGAGTCTTTCACTCTGATGGGAAAAAGTTTTTCTCTGACAGCAGATCTATCTTAACAAAATAGACACTGCTAAGGGACACCCAAAGACCAGGTGGTGGTGGTGGGGGATAGGTGTGAAATGAGGGGAATGAGTAAATCTACTCCCACCTCACCAATGTACCCCAAGCGTCTGGAGCAGTCTCTGTTAATGAAATTCCTCTCCATAATCCCCAATTCTCTGCTATACCAGTCTCTCCATTCAAAAACAAATTTAATCCAATAACATCGATGGAATGGGATAAAGGAGCCTGTGGAAGACTTGAAGGAAGCAGACTTTTAATGAAAATAGTCACAAAACATGAAAACAAGAAAGCATCATACTCAGTAACAAAACAGGCAAAGGAATATCTAAGTGAATTCCAAATACAACAAATCTCAGAAACAAGCACAGAAAAAGCTAAGCGTATGAAGACCCGTGCTAAAACTGCTTTCTTAGATATTCTGAATGATAAATGGCAAGAAAAGCCTCTCTATGGCAAATACCCAAAGAGAGCGAATAATGCAGATGTTAACAAAACCCTGACCCATCAATGGTTAATAGCCTCTGGCCTAAAGTCAGAAACAGAAGGGTTTATCATAGCAGCCCAAGATCAATGCCTACCTACAAGGAACTACCAGGCCAACGTATTAAAGAACGGCAGTAGCCCAACATGTCATATATGTCAACAACAAAATGAAACCATTAATCATGTTGTCTCCAAGTGCAGTCTTCTTGCGCCTACAGAGTATCTCAACAGGCATGATAGAGCTGCACAATAAATTCACTGGGTAATTAGCAAAAGCCTGAACTTGCCCCATGATAAAAACTGGTGGGAACACAAACCACCTCCAGTGCTTGAAAATGTTCACATCTCACCCCCCTGGAACTTCACCATTCAAACTGACAGAAAGATAGATGCAAATAGGCCAGACATCATACTGAAAGACTTCAGACAAAGAACATGCCTCCTCATTGATATGACTGTCCCAATCGATATAAACGTATCTGTCAAGACCTATCAAAAACTGAGCAAGTATAAAGATCTTGAAATAGAAATTGGCAAAATGTGGAACCTCAATGATTAAAACAATACTTGTTGTCATAGGTGCCCAAGGAATGATAGCAAAAGGGGCTGATTCCTACCTAGCTCAGATACCAGGAAAACCAAAAATGGCAGAAATTCAAAAGATAGTGCAGATGGGAACTGTCCATATCCTACGTAAAATACTGTGTAAGTAATCACAAATTTTAAAACAAACTCATAATTTTCTTATGGTTTCTTAAACATTCTCTATGTGAAAATCCAAATGTATGACACTCTAGGCATAACACCAGCATGGTACGACCACAAATCTGAAGGCATCGTCCAAAATAGAAATGCAAAGACCCTGTGGGATTTTATGATTTAGTGCAACAATGAGATAGAGAATAGGAAGCCAGACATAGTCTTAATTGAGAAAGAAAACAAACTATGCTGGATCATAGATATAGCATGCCCAGCTGACAACAAGGTATGCGATAAGGAAGAAAGAAAAGTTGAGAGATCTGACAGGTTAGTGGAAATGGCAAGAGTGTATGGAATGCAAGAGGGTAATGTAAAAGTGATACCAGTGGTGATCAGAATGCTGGGCTCAATCCCATTGAAACTTCAAAACTTCTTAAGGCAACTGGAAATCCCTTGCAAGATTGATGTCTTACAAAAAGCAGCTTTATTGGACACAACGTACATCTTAAGGAAAGCATTATCCGTCTTGTTGTGACTTGACAGATGACTTGACAGTCTCCGGTGCATTTTTACCTACACTGTGTTACGAAGGAATAACAATAATAATAATTTTCGTCATCATCGTTTAATGTCCAATTTCCGTGCTGGCAGGGGTTGGATGATTTGAAAGGAGCTGGCTAGGTAGGAACCTGCACCGTGCTTCTGAGTGTGTTTTCACAAGTTTTTTACAACTGGATGCCCTTCCTAACACTGACCACTCCATAGAGTGGGCTGAGTGCTTTTTATGTGGAACTCACACAAACGAGATTTGTTTGCTTTCAGTTCCTTCTTTTACACCTTTTCAACCAGGTGTGGTACACGTGGCTGCTGTATACAACAAATTCATTCTTATTAAATAACCAACAACAACCTGTACTTAGTTTTCAAACAAGAACTCTGTTAGAAATATCAGATTCAACCCCACCACCACTTCCACCAATATGGAACACAAGCTTATTTTCACAAATTCTATTATCTGAGTTTTTCACTGGCATTAGTTATTTACCTCAACATACCAATTCCAGTTACTCTGCACACTGTTTATTTACTTCTGCAAGCCATTACTAGTTACTCCAGACACGAGTTTTTGAAGACTCTTCAAAAATGAAGGAGTTTCTTAATAATTCTTTATCTTTCTGCTTCAAGTCTTTGCCCCATTTTCTTCTTGTTCAATTTTGTCTTTCATTTAATGGAATTCCTTCTCTCTTCAGCCTTGTTCCAGATTTTTCTTAGTTGAAAATACTAATTAATACAATCACTGTTAACACTTAATTAGCATAGGGTGGATTTGGTTGAATTACTCTCTACAGCTAATTATCTTATGGGAAAAAATAAAATGTTATAAAAAAATTAATAAATTAGTAAATAAACAATGATGATGAAAATGATGATGTTGATGATGATGATGATGATTACGATAACAACAACAAGGACGATGATGATGATGATGATGATGATGATGATAAGGAGGAGGTGGAGGGGAGAAGGTTTATAAGACAAAACAGAAAACATTCAAGAGAAATCCAGAAGGTAATATTCAATAAATTATTTATAAGGATTATGGATTGTAGGTGACTCCTTGTTAACTATCAATATTCTTTGATTTCATGTGATTTCTCCTCAAATCTTATAACATTTTACCTCCAGGAAAAGAAAAAAGATTTATTATATTCTTTGTTCTTGACTGTTTGACTCACAGTTTTAGCAGTTGAAGCTGTAGAAAGGAAGGACTTTATGTAATTCTTTGAAGCATTTCAAAGAATTTTCAAAGATGTGAGTGGAATGATTTAAATTTCATTTTATTGCTTCATAATTTTTTAGATTTCATTGAATTGGATTTTTGTTTTTAGTTTTATTTTGACAAAATAATGTTATGTTAAAGATATTTATCACATAGTGATTAATTAGTAACTTAGTATTGACCAGCAAGAAAGAAAACCTGAAAAGGAATTCATTAGATTGGTAACTACATCATCATCATCATCGTCGTCATCATCATCATCATCATCATTGTTTAACGCCCGCTTTCCATGCTAGCATGGGTTGGACGATTTTGACTGAGTGCTGGCAAACCAGATGGCTGCACCAGGCTCCAATCTTGATCTGGAAGAGTTTCTACAGCTGGATGCCCTTCCTAACGCCAACCACTCTGAGAGTGTAGAGGGTGCTTTTTACGTGTCACCGGTACGGGGCCAGTCAGGCAGTACTGGTAATGACCTTGCTCAAATCTTTTTACACATGCCACCAGCACAGGTGCCAGTAAGGCGACGTTGGTAACGATCATGCTCGAATGGTGCCCTTTTACGTGCCACCGACACCGAAGCCAGTTGGCTGCTCTGGCAACAATCACGCTCGGATGGTGCCCTTAACACCCTACGAGCACGGGCACAAGTGCCAGTTAGGCGATGCTGGTAACAATCACACTCAAATGGTGCCCTTTTATGTGCCTCTGGCACGGAAGCCGGTTAGCCGCTCTGTCAACGATCACACTCGTATGGTGCTCTTTGCACCCCGGGAATTTCACCAGCATAAAAGAACTTGTCCAACCCCATAGTTGATGTTTACTTTTATATTGAACTAGCAGTATCGCCCGGCGTTGCTCGGGTTTGTAAGGGAAATAACTATATAAGCATTTTTAGAGAGTTATAACCAAAAAATAGCAAAAAAATGCATTAAAAATGGTAAAAAAAATTATGGTAAATTTTTTTTTAAATCGTTGACTCATCATAGACATTTTTAGAGAGTTACTTCCCTTATATAATAGCGAAAAAATGCATTAAAATGGAAAAAAATGATGGTAAATTTTTTTTTAAATCATAGACTCATCGTAGACGCGCGCTAATACCCAGAAGGGCTCGATATGAATCACGACTATAAGATACCCACTTTTGGTTACACTGCACCGCAAAATGTGGGAGTAGTTAGGAATCTAAATCGTAGGAGACAGACACACAACTTCTCTTTTATATATAAAGATTAATTCTTATACATCTCACAGGAAGAAAGCAATCCTAGTTGTGACTCTACAAATACATAATGACTGGATCCACTGCTATTTCCACCCCATCAAGTAGACAAAGAAACAACAATTTACAAAACAGCTAAACAGCAATTACAAACCATATCTACTTCTACTGAGCCCCTGACAAATTTCAAAGAGAAACTTGCTAACTTACTGGATAGGGTTGCACCTGAAAGAAACACATTCCACGAGAAAAGACACAACCTATTTCTTTACTACCCACAAGGGGCTAAGCACAGAGAGGACAAACAAGGACAGACATAAGTATTAAGTCAATTATATCGACCCCAGTGCGTAACTGGTACTTAATTTATCGATCCCGAAAGGATGAAAGGCAAAGTCGACCTCGGTGGAAAATATACATTTCTTTACTGCCCACAAGGGGCTAAACACAGAGGGGACAAACAAGGACAGACATAGGTATTAAGTCGATTACATCGACCCCAGTGCGTAACTGGTACTTAATTTATCAACCCCGAAAGGATGAAAGGCAAAGTCGACCTCGGCGGAAATTGAACTCAGAACGTAATGGCAGATGAAATACCGCTCGGCATTTCGCCCGACTTGCTAACGATTCTGCCAGCTCGCCGCAAGACACAACCAAGAACCATTAGCAAAAGTCTGTGATTAGGAGAACCAAAGAGATGAAGGAGGAATTATTTGGAAGGATTGGATTCGAATTGAATTCGCAAAGTTCCGATATTATAAGAAAGAGATAAGACTGTCAGATAGCATCAGATAAATGGAAAATAAATGTTTTGGTGATTCAACTTTAAGAAGAATTCTTCCTTTGTCGTCTTTGTCCATCTCTAACAGTTGAGATGATGTTAATTTAGATAAGTGTTTTGAAGAACATAAAGTGCAAAAGAAAATAAAAGAGAAGAAAGAAGACAATGAAAATGTCTGATGTCTGCTTCATGTGTGACCATTTAAATATTCATTGAGGCGGGTGGGGTTGGGGGAGGATGTACTTAGTTCCAAACATCAAGTTTTGGAAGAAAATCTAAAAATTTGGAGTCTTTTCTGAAAACACTCCCAAGAGAATTGCAGAAAAAGAAAGGGAAAGAAAAGATAAAGATATTAAGGATTAGTCACATGGTGCCAGCATTTTCAACCATACACTGAGAGAAATGACTGAGACTCTAAGGAATAAGACTCTAATGACTGAAACTCTAATGAATAAGACTCCGATGACTGAGACTCTAATAACTGAGACTAATGACTGAGACTAATGATTGAGACTTTAACGAATGAGCCACTAATAACTGAGACTCTAATGAATAAGACTCCAATGACTGAGACTCTAATAACTGAGACTAATGACTGAGATTCTAATGACTGAGATTCTAATGACTGAGACTAATGTTTGAGACTAATGATTGAGACTTTAACGAATGAGCCACTAATAACTGTGACTCTAATGAATAAGACTCTAATGACTGAGACTCTAATAACTGAGACTAATGACTGAGATTCTAATGACTGAGACTAATGATTGAGACTAATGATTGAGACTTTAATGAATGAGCCACTAATAACTGAGACTCTAATGAATAAGACTCCAATGACTGAGACTCTAATAACTGAGACTAATGACTGAGATTCTAATGACTGAGACTAATGATTGAGACTAATGATTGAGACTATATGACTGAGACTAACAACTGAGACTCTATTGAATGAGACTCTAATGACTGAGACTAATGACTGAGATTCGGAGAGCAAGAGAGACTGAGAGAGAGTAAAATGCGAATATCTGGTGTTCTATTTGTCACTGAAATAGGTCAGGTCATTTAAATATCTTGGAGGTAGAGTAAACTTTAAGAGTACTCTCGATGACGAAATCAACATTAGCATATCTAAGGCTACAAGTGCTTTTGGAAACATAGAATGGCAAGATTAAATATTCAATGTAAAAATCTTAGGAAAATGTGATATCTCCAGCATCCAAAATATGCTGATGAAGATTCAGTGCAGATGGGTAGGAAATGTTGCTTGAATGCAAAATGACTACATTTAAAAAATTCTTCTGTATTGTCAGCAAGCGGAGGGGTATTGCAACAAAGGAAGACCTGTCCTTAGGTGTAAGGACAAGCTGAAGCGATCACTAAAAGCTTTACCCATTTCTTTATTACCCACAAGGGGCTAAATACAGAGGGGACAAACAAGGACAGACATAGGTATTAAGTCGATTACATCGACCCCAGTGCGTAACTGGTACTTAATTTATCGACCCCGAAAGGATGAAAGGTAAAGTCGACCTCGGCGGCATTTGAACTCAAAACGTAAAGACAGATGAAATACCTATTTCTTTATTACCCACAAGGGGCTAAACACAGAGGGGACAAACAAGGACAGACATAGGTATTAAGTCGATTACATCGACCCCAGTGCGTAACTGGTACTTAATTTATCGACCCCGAAAGGATGAAAGGTAAAGTCGACCTCGGCGGAATTTGAACTCACAACGTAACGGCAGACGAAATACCGCAAAGCATTTCGCCCGACGTGCTAACGTTTCTGCCAGCTCGCCGCCTAAAAGCTTTACCACTTAACCTGACATCTTGGGAATGTCATTGCCTAGATCGGTCTGTATGGCGTAAAATATGTCACAATGCATCCAAACAATCCGAGTTGAAGAAGAAAGAACAATAGAAGAACTATATCCTGCCATCAACAGACTCATTTGCCCAATCCTAGGCAAAGCCAAAATCATCAATGTCCCCATTACGGCTTCATTGCAAAATCCATCCCTGACACTGAAATTACATTCACGTATCCATCGCAAATAAATGCAGCTTGGTATTTTTTTCCGTTTGTTTTTATTACTCTCTTTGACTTTAAGTCAGCTTTTTTAAACACTGATACGTCGACACCGACGGGAGCGACCATCATTTGTCAAGGTATAAAGTGGAAACAAACTCCTTGTTAAAGCATCACTTGCAAATCGTCAGTCCTGGTGGCTTGAAACAAGCTATCACTTTTTTAGATGCCTGTTTGGTTAAATACAGACAAAAATCCGATTAGCCAGTGGTACATCGATGTTAATGTAACAGCTGAAGGAGAGACAGGGCAACACCAACAGGCAGTAAGTACTCACAGAGCAACATGAAATAAAGTGTCTTGCTCAAGGACATGATGCACATCTCAGTCTAGGAATAGAATTCACGATGATGAGGTCAACGTCCTAATTATTGGTCCATGGTGTTGTAGCATACACTTAGTGAACTTATCTCTCTCTCTCTCTCTTTCTCTCTCTCTGCCATATATAACATAAATACGGACGTAGCAGATAACAGCAAACCTTCAGCCGTTTGGATCCTGTTGTGTCCACTACTCCGATTGGTTGGTATTGGTGCAATTTGTCTCTTGTTCTATTACGCACCAAAGTGCAATCAAACCAATCGCAGCCTTCTGATAAGGTCCCGTGACACAGTCTTCTAAATTCTCCGTCGGAGCCTCCTAGTCTCTATAAAAGCTAGATCAACAAACCGTATTTCGTCTTTGGTTCGAGACCTTCTAAGGTCCAACCACTGACCACAGAGCACTCAGCCAGTTCCAGTGACAGACACCACCAGCAGTATTCTGGACCTCCACCTCTGTCACCTTCATCTTAACATCGCCTTCATCTTAACGCTACCTTCATCTTAACGTCACCTTCATCTCCGTGCTTTTATCTTAACGACGCCAACAACATCACTACGTACACAGCAACTTTACTCTGGTTTAACTTCACACTGTTTGTGAATACTTCACCATGGTTAACAGCACGAACTACCTGTGAGATTTTCATGTATCAAGTAACCGGCACAGCATAGTAGCCACAACCGCTTACACAACATGTGATTCAACCGGCTCTGCAATTGTATCTACAACTTCTTGTTACAGCTTTTCAACTATTCTGTACCTCCCTACGAACTGGTATTTATCTTCATTGTGTCTGAGCTTCTAGCGTCCTGTTATAGACTCTTTCTATGCTCTGTATTTTTTCTCACACACATACACCCTTGTTTGTACACACATACACATTATGTATGCATGACGGCCTGTCTATTGCTGTTATTATTATTGTATATATACTTATGTCGCACACACAGACATACACTCTGCTAACACCATAAATAAAACTTTTCTCTTAACATTCTACGGTTGAGTCGTCTTCCTTCTTTTTCCTTTCTGGCATTCATACTCATTCATCCATTTTTGCTTTTACTGTAAGCGACCGTGCGGTGTATTAAAGGAGTCGTTCATTCATCGCCTCTCCTTTCGCACGATCGTTCTACTGTGCCTTCACACTTCAATATTTTATAAACAAAGTTGTGAGATAAAAGTCAGCTTGATAAGGTGAAATCTCAATCTAAATTGAAGTTTGATAGAAAGGCAAAAACAGAAGAACTGGTAAAAGAGAAAAAGAAATAACAGAGAAAGTAAGAAAGGAGGAAAGGATTTATAAGAAGAGTCTCTTTCCTTCGTTCTGATTTATTCCCTTTTTTTTCTTCATTTCTTTGATTGTATTCTCCCAAAGGACAAAACCAAACAGCAATAAATCATTACGTTTCGTGTTCCTAATTTATTTGTTTATCTTTCTCATTAATTTCCACCAAATTAAACCAACCTTTTGTTTGAAATTTAACTGTTACTGATTCGTTTAAGTATCTTATTAGGAATTTATACCGTAAACAAACACCAACGATCTTAACCCTTGTAATTTTTCAACTTTCTTCTTCCTATTTGTAAAATATAAAAATCATTCACTGCTTCGTACTGTCTACGGATTAAAACAAACTGTCGTTAGCAGCAAAATACTTGAACACACATACACACATTCATACACACACACACACACACACACACACACACACACACACACACACACACACACACACACACACACAGTGTGAACAAGATCAAACAAGGAGAGAGGTGAATACTCGATATATTTATTTTGTTTATATTAGAAACTGTAAACTGCATAAATTGTTATTCTTAGTCTCTCGTTTCCAATTTTTGGATGAGGTTATGTTAATTCTGGGTTCTTGAAAATATAGCAAAGTTAACACTCGCTAATACTTCTGTCAATCTTATTTATTTCAAAACTGCAATTATATTGTAAAAATTTTTTGCCAACATAATGTGACAGTCCTGATTGGGACGAATACTTCTGTTATTTAGCCCCATCGTCTCCAGCTGGCTATCGACGCACTATTTGCATCCTTATATTTTTGAACAAGGGAGTTTCATGTCCCCACTCAGCTCTAAATCAATATCTGTGTACCAATGGTTTTGGGGCTATTTATCTTCATCAACACAGAATAACTGCTCAGCTAGAGATGGCGACGATTCAGAAACAATAATTTTTTCTATTTATAAGATCAGTGACTGTGTATCACTTTGAAAAGTATATATTCCGAATAAGAATTTAGTGTCACCATCTCTAGCTGAGCGGTTATTCTGTGCTGATGAAAAGAAATAACCCAGAAACCTTGGTACACAGATATTGCTTTGGAGCTGAGTGGGGACAGTAAACTCCCTTGTTCGAAAATATAAGGATGCAAATAATGCGTTGATAGCCAGCTGCAGATGATGTTTCTTAGGGCTAAATAACTGAAATATTCGCCCTAATTAGGACTGCCACATTATGGTGGCAAATAATCTTTACTCTAGAGTACTGTTACTGAATGTTTCTCATTCAGAGATTTAGAAAGAATAATTTTTTTCTGTTTATGCAATCACATTAATATAAACCTTTAACTTCAAATATGAACTTTAATTTACAATGTGGAATATATGGTTAAGACCCGTACCACTAGAAGGGTTTAAGTAGGTTTAAAAGCTAAAAGATATAAAACCAATATTATAAGCATTCATTTCAGAACCTGGCTAGGAAGCATATGACTCTGCTTGTGGTCTATACTTAGTGTTTGGAAGAAAGAAACATCAAGTGATGCAATGGAAGATTTTGGTTTAAAAGTCATAAAGACAAAAATTAAAGATAAAGCGATTTATGCACAACTGAAGTATCTTTGAACATTTTTGATAAATCCACGATTCTGAATAGGAATTCTCAAATGACTTTGGCTTGTAAACGTAGAAGACAAAGTTTCTTTACGTTATCATGTAACTGGATGATATTTATGATTTTTGTGTCAAAGAGTCTCTGAGTTAAATTTCTTTTACAAGTGGTTACTATGGACTAG
The DNA here is from genome assembly GCF_006345805.1 of Octopus sinensis. Lineage (NCBI taxonomy): Eukaryota > Metazoa > Mollusca > Cephalopoda > Octopoda > Octopodidae > Octopus > Octopus sinensis. The sequence continues at coordinate 212,765,587 of NC_042997.1, read as the reverse complement.
TGATACCGTGACATCATATTTTGAGCTCATTTTTTGTTTAAGATCATCTACACTTCATTGTTTTACTGAACCTCATTTGATTAATGATGGAGGCATAGCTTTACTTTCATATGGTTTATTGCCTGTACGACAACTCTAGGGTGCACATTATCTTTAGTTTTTTTGTTTTAAATCCAAAACCATCTTCTTGACAGGGCACGGACCATTTCACCTCCAACTCTTTTCTTTTTTTTTTGGCCCCTACCT
>NC_042997.1:212707841-212755341 GCF_006345805.1 Octopus sinensis | reverse complement strand
CTTCTTCTTCTTCTTCTTCCAATTCTTCTTCTCTTCTTCTTCTTCTTCCAATTCTTCTTCTTCTTCTTCTTTTCTCTTCTTCCAATTTCTTCTTCTTCTTCTTCTCCCATTCTTCCTCTTCTTCTTCTTCCAATTCTTCTTCTTCTTCTTCCTCTTCTTCTTCCAATTCTTCTACTTCTTCTTCTCAATTCTTCCAATTCTCTTCTTCTTCTTCATCTTCTTCCAATTCTTCTTCTTCTTCTTCTTCTTCTTCTCCTTCTTCTTCTTCTTCTTCCAATTCTTCTTCCAATTCTTCTTCCAATTCTTCTTCTTCTTCTTCTTCTTCTTCCAATTCTTCTTCTTCTTCTTCCATTTCTTCTTCTTCTTCTTCTTCTTCCAATTCTTCTTCTTCTTCTTCTTCTTCTTCCAATTCTTCTTCCAATTCTTCTTCCAATTCTTCTTTCAATTCTTCTTCCAATTCTTCTTCTTCTTCTCCTTCTTCTTCTTGTTCTTCTTCTTTTTCTTCTTCTTCTTCTTCTTCCAATTCTTCTTCTTCTTCTTCTTCTTCTTCCAATTCTTCTTCTTCTTCTTCTTCTCCCAATTCTTCTTCCAATTCTTCTTCCAATTCTTCTTCTTCTTCTTCTTCTTCTTCTTGTTCTTCTTCTTTTTCTTCTTCTTCTTCTTCCAATTCTTCTTCTTCTTCTTCTTCTTCTTCCAATTCTTCTTCTTCTTCTTCTTCCAATTCCTCTTCTTCTTCTTTTTCTTCTTCCATTCTTCTTCTTCTTCTTCTTCTTCTTCTTCTTCTTCCAATTCTTCTTCTTCTTCTTCTTCTTCTAATCTTCCTTCTTCCTCTTCTTCTTTTTCTTCTTTTTCTTCTTCTTCTTCTTGTTCTTCTTCTTCTTCTTCTTCTTCTTCTTCTTCTTCTTCTTCTTCTTCTTCTTCTATCTTCTTCTCCTATCTTATTCCACACTCAAGTGTAAGTTTGAGTGAGTTCAGCTGAAATCCTCACTCAACCGAAATATCGTTTTTAAGATTCTGGAACAAACTGGAGCTGTCTTCCATTCTACCTCCTCTACTTAATCCAACGCTAGACGATGGCAATGAGGGGCTGATGATGATGATGATGATGGTGACGATTAGTACGACAACGATGATGATCATGATGAGGATGAGGACGACAATAATGGTGATGAGGATAAGGAAAATGATGATGATGATGATGATGGTGACGATTAGTACGACAACGACAATGATCATGATGAGGATGAGGATGACAATAATGGTGATGAGGATGAGGAAAATGATGATGATGATGATGATGGTGACGATTAGTACGACAACGATGATGATCATGATGAGGATGAGGATGACAATAATGGTGATGAGGATGAGGAAAATGATGATGATGATGATGATGGTGACGATTAGTACGACACAACGATGATGATCATGATGAGGATGAGGACGAGAATAATGGTGATGAGGATGAGGAAAATGATGATGATGATGATGATGGTGACGATTAGTACGACAACGATGATGATCATGATGAGGATGAGGACGACAATAATGGTGATGAGGATGAGAAAATGATGATGATGATGATGATGGTGACGATTAGTACGACAACGATGATGATCATGATGAGGATGAGGACGACAATAATGGTGATGAGGATGAGGAAAATGATGATGATGATGATGATGGTGACGATTAGTACGACAACGACGATGTTCATGATGAGGATGAGGACGACAATAATGGTGATGAGGATGAGGAAAAAAAATGATGATGATGATGATGATGGTGACGATTAGTACGACAACGACGATGTTCATGATGAGGATGAGGACGACAATAATGGTGATGAGGATGAGGAAAATGATGATGATGATGATGATGGTGATGATTAGTACGACAACGATGATGATCATGATGAGGATGAGGACGACAATAATGGTGATGAGGATGAGGAAAATGATGATGATGATGATGATGGTGATGATTAGTACGACAACGATGATGATCATGATGAGGATGAGGTCGACAATAATGGTGATGAGGATGAGGAAAATGATGATGATGATGATGATGGTGATGATTAGTACGACAACGATGATGATCATGATGAGGATGAGGAAGACAATAATGGTGATGAGGTTGAGGAAAAATGATGATGATGATGATTGATGGGTGATGATTAGTACGACAACGACGATGTTCATGATGAGGAGAGGACGACAATAATGGTGATGAGGATGAGGAAAATGATGACGATGATGATGATGGTGATGATTAGTACGACAACGATGATGATCATGATGAGGATGAGGATGACAATAATGGTGATGAGGGATGGGAAAATGATGATGATGATGATGATGGTGACGATTAGTACGACAACGATGATGATCATGATGAGGATGAGGACGACAATAATGGTGATGAGGTGAGGAAAAATGATGATGATGATGATGATGGTGACGATAGTACGACAACGATGATGATCATGATGAGGATGAGGATGACAATAATGGTGATGAGGATGAGGAAAATGATGATGATGATGATGATGGTGACGATTAGTACGACAACGATGATGATCATGATGAGGATGGATGAGGATGACAATAATGGTGATGAGGATGAGGAAAATGATGATGATGATGATGATGGTGATGATTAGTACGACAACGATGATGATCATGATGAGGATGAGGATGACAATAATGGTGATGAGGATGAGGAAAATGATGATGATGATGATGATGGTGACGATTAGTACGACAACGATGATGATGATCTGATGAGGATGAGGAGGACGACAATAATGGTGATGAGGATGAGGAAGGAAAATGATGATGATGATGATGATTAGTACGACAACGATGATGATCATGATGAGGATGAGGACGACAATAATGGTGATGAGGATGAGGAAAATGATGATGATGATGATGATGGTTACGATTAGTACGACAACGATGATGATCATGATGAGGATGAGGATGACAATAATGGTGATGAGGATGAGAAAAATGATGATGATGATGATGATGGTGATGATTAGTACGACAACGATGATGATCATGATGAGGATGAGGATGACAATAATGGTGATGAGGATGAGGAAAATGATTGATGATGATGATGATGGTGACGATTAGTACGACAACGATGATGATCATGATGGGATGAGGATGACCATAATGGTGATGAGGATGAGGAAAATGATGATGATGATGATGATGGTTGACGATTAGTACGACAACGACGATGATCATGATGAGGATGAGGACGACAATAATGGTGATGAGGATGAGGAAAATGATGATGATGATGATGATGGTGATGATTAGTACGACAACGATGATGATCATGATGAGGATGAGGACGACAATAATGGTGATGAGGATGAGGAAAATGATGATGATGATGATGATGGTGATGATTAGTACGACAACGATGATGATCATGATGAGGATGAGGACGACAATAATGGTGATGAGGATGAGGAAAATGATGATGATGATGATGATGGTGATGATTAGTACGACAACGATGATGATCATGATGAGGATGAGGATGACAATAATGTGTGATGAGGATGAGGAAAATGATGATGATGATGATTGATGATGGTGACGATTAGTACGACAACGACGATGATCATGATGAGGATGAGGACGACAATAATGGTGATGAGGATGAGGAAAATGATGATGATGATGATGATGGTGATGATTAGTACGACAACGATGATGATCATGATGAGGATGAGGACGACAATAATGGTGATGAGGATGAGGAAAATGATGATGATGATGATGATGGTGACGATTAGTACGACAACGACGATGATCATGATGAGGATGAGGACGACAATAATGGTGATGAGGATGAGGAAAATGATGATGATGATGATGATGGTGACGATTAGTACGACAACGATGATGATCATGATGAGGATGAGGATGACAATAATGGTGATGAGGATGAGGAAAATGATGATGATGATGATGATGGTGATGATTAGTACGACAACGATGATGATCATGATGAGGATGAGGATGACAATAATGGTGATGAGGATGAGGAAAATGATGATGATGATGATGATGGTGACGATTAGTACGACAACGACGATGATCATGATGAGGATGAGGACGACAATAATGGTGATGAGGATGAGGAGGAAAATGATGATGATGATGATGATGGTTGATGATTAGTACGACAACGATGATGATCATGATGAGGATGAGGACGACAATAATGGTGATGAGGATGAGGAAAATGATTGATGATGATGGATGGTGATGATTAGTACAAAACGATGATGATCATGATGAGGATGAGGAAGACAATAATGGTGATGAGGTTGAGGAAAAATGATGATGATGATGATGATGGTGATGATTAGTACGACAACGACGATGTTCATGATGAGGATGAGGACGACAATAATGGTGATGAGGATGAGGAAAAATGATGATGATGATGATGATGGTGATGATTAGTACGACAACGATGATGATCATGATGAGGATGAGGATGACAATATGGTGAGATGAGGATGAGGAAAATGATGATGATGATGATGATGGTGACGATTAGTACTACAACGATGATGATCATGATGAGGATGAGGACGACAATAATGGTGATGAGGATGAGGAAAAGATGACGATGATGATGATGGTGATGATTAGTACGACAACGATGATGATCATGATGAAGATGAGGACGACAATAATGGTGATGAGGATGAGGAAAATGATGATGATGATGATGATGGTGACGATTAGTACGACAACGACGATGATCATGATGAGGATGAGGATGACAATAATGGTGATGAGGATGAGGAAAATGATGATGATGATGATGATGGTGACGATTAGTACGACAACGACGATGTTCATGATGAGGATGATGACGACAATAATGGTGATGAGGATGAGGAAAATGATGATGATGATGATGATGGTGACGATTAGTACGACAACGACGATGATCATGATGAGGATGAGGATGACAATAATGGTGATGAGGATGAGGAAAAATGATGATGATGATGATGATGGTGACGATTAGTACGACAACGATGATGATCATGATGAGGATGAGGATGACAATAATGGTGATGAGGATGAGGAAATGATGATGATGATGATGATGATGGTGACGATTAGTACGACAACGATGATGATCATGATGAGGATGAGGACGACAATAATGGTGATGAGGATGAGGAAAATGATGATGATGATGATGATGATGGTGATGATTAGTACGACAACGATGATGATCATGATGAGGATGAGGACGACAATAATGGTGATGAGGATGAGGAAATGATGATGATGATGATGTGATGGTGATGATTAGTACGACAACGATGATGATCATGATGAGGATGAGGACGACAATAATGGTGATGAGGATGAGGAAAATGATGATGATGATGATGATGGTGATGATTAGTACGACAACGATGATGATCATGATGAGGATGAGGATGACAATAATGGTGATGAGGATGAGGAAAATGATGATGATGATGATGATGATGGTGATGATTAGTACGACAACGATGATGATCATGATGAGGATGAGGATGACAATAATGGTGATGAGGATGAGGAAAATGATGATGATGATGATGATGGTGACGATTAGTACGACAACGACGATGATCATGATGAGGATGAGGACGACAATAATGGTGATGAGGATGAGGAAAATGATGATGATGATGATGATGGTGATGATTAGTACGACAACGATGATGATCATGATGAGGATGAGGACGACAATAATGGTGATGAGGATGAGGAAAATGATGATGATGATGATGATGGTGATGATTAGTACGACAACGACGATGATCATGATGAGGATGAGGACGACAATAATGGTGATGAGGATGAGGAAAATGATGATGATGATGATGATGGTGATGATTAGTACGACAACGATGATGATCATGATGAGGATGAGGAAGACAATAATGGTGATGAGGTTGAGGAAAATGATGATGATGATGATGATGGTGATGATTAGTACGACAACGACGATGTTCATGATGAGGATGAGGACGACAATAATGGTGATGAGGATGAGGAAAATGATGATGATGATGATGATGGTGATGATTAGTACGACAACGATGATGATCATGATGAGGATGAGGATGACAATAATGGTGATGAGGATGAGGAAAATGATGATGATGATGATGATGGTGATGATTAGTACGACAACGATGATGATCATGATGAGGATGAGGACGACAATAATGGTGATGAGGATGAGGAAAATGATGACGATGATGATGATGGTGACGATTAATACGACAACGATGATGATCATGATGAAGATGAGGACGACAATAATGGTGATGAGGATGAGGAAAATGATGATGATGATGATGATGGTGACGATTAATACGACAACGATGATGATCATGATGAGGATGAGGATGACAATAATGGTGATGAGGATGAGGAAAATGATGATGATGATGATGATGGTGACGATTAATACGACAACGATGATGATGATCATGATGAGATGAGGACGACAATAATGGTGATGAGGATGAGGAAAATGATGATGATGATGATGATGGTGACGATTAATACGACAACGATGATGATCATGATGAGGATGAGGACGACAATAATGGTGATGAGGATGAGGAAAATGATGATGATGATGATGATGGTGACGATTAATACGACAACGATGATCATGATGAGGATGAGGACGACAATAATGGTGATGAGGATGAGGAAAATGATGATGATGATGATGATGGTGACGATTAATACGACAACGATGATGATCATGATGAGGATGAGGACGACAATAATGGTGATGAGGATGAGGAAAATGATGACGATGATGATGATGGTGATGATTAGTACGACAACGATGATGATCATGATGAAGATGAGGACGACAATAATGGTGATGAGGATGAGGAAAATGATGATGATGATGATGATGGTGACGATTAGTACGACAACGACGATGATCATGATGAGGATGAGGATGACAATAATGGTGATGAGGATGAGGAAAATGATGATGATGATGATGATGGTGACGATTAGTACGACAACGATGATGATCATGATGAGGATGAGGATGACAATAATGGTGATGAGGATGAGGAAAATGATGATGATGATGATGATGGTGACGATTAGTACGACAACGATGATGATCATGATGAGGATGAGGACGACAATAATGGTGATGAGGATGAGGAAAATGGTGATGATGATGATGATGGTGATGATTAGTACGACAACGACGATGATCATGATGAGGATGAGGATGACAATAATGGTGATGAGGATGAGGAAAATGATGATGATGATGATGATGGTGACGATTAGTACGACAACGACGATGTTCATGATGAGGATGAGGATGACAATAATGGTGATGAGGATGAGGAAAATGATGATGATGATGATGATGGTGACGATTAGTACGACAACGACGATGTTCATGATGAGGATGAGGACGACAATAATGGTGATGAGGATGAGGAAAATGATGATGATGATGATGATGATGATGGATGGAGAGCAAGAGATGTCAGTGAAAATTTATAGCCACATATTTATGTCTAAACATTCTCACTAAAAATAGCATTAATCTGCATTTTATAATAAAATGAATAGAATCAGAAAGACCAACCATACTGCTGCATAAAAACTTCTTTTATTTATTTTTTAAAAATTTATTTATTTATTCTTATCTTTTTTCATTTTTTGCGGGAATTCATGCAAATATTTAGATTTAAAGCTAAAATAGACTCATCTGGAAATATTATCTCTTTACTCTTTTACTCTTTTACTTGTTTTAAGTCATTTGACTGCGGCCATGCTGGAGCACCGCCTTTAGTCGAGCAAATCGACCCCCGGAACTTATTCTTTTTGTAAGCCCAGTACTTATTCTATCGGTCTCTTTTTGCCGAACCGCTAAGTGAGGGGATGTAAACACACCAGCATCGGTTTGTCAAGCAATGCTAGGGGGACAACACAGACACACAAAACATATACACACACACACATATATATATATACAATATACGACAGGCTTCTTTCAGTTTCTGTCTACCAAACCCACTCACAAGGCATTGGTCGACCCGGGGCTATAGCAGAAGACACTTGCCAAGGTGCCACGCAGTGGGACGGAACGGACCATGTGGTTGGTTAGAAGCTACTACCACACAGCCACTCCTGCGATAAAAAAATTCAAAGACTATTTCAGAATTGTAGAAGAATGTATTTATTTATTTGTTGCATCAAACAGCATTGGATCAAAACACGTGGCTTTCGTTTTAATTAAACATTTGCTTAGAATGTTGATATTTCATCTTGCAAACAAAAACTTTCTTTCCATTCCAAACAACCTCGGGAACATTTGGTGGGAGGCCACTCCGTGATCATCCAGTTAAACACCTGGTCCTTAGCTAACTTCTTACCACACAGCCACACCATATATATATATATATATATATATATATATCGCAGGAGTGGCTGTGTGGTAACCAACCACATGGTTCCGGGTTCAGTCCCACTGCGTGGCATCTGGTATAATCTCGGGCCGACCAATGCTTTGTGAGTGGATTTGGTAGACGGAAACTGAAAGAAGCCTGTCATATATATGGATATATATATATATATATATATATATTATATATATATATATTATATATGCGTGTGTCTGTGTTTGTCCCCCTAGCATTGCTTGACAACCAATGCTGGTGTGTTTACATCCCGTCACTTAGCGGTTCGGCAAAACAGACCAATAAAATAAGTACTGGGCTTACAAAGAATAAGTCCCGGGGTCGATTTGCTCGACTAAAGGCGGTGCTCCAGCATGGCCGCAGTCAAATGACTGAAACATGTAAAAGAGTAAAAGAGTAAAGAGTATATATATATATATATTTGGCAAAATGGCTGAGTTCCTTTCCAGTGTTGGGCCTCATGGAGGCAATAACCAAGACTTTTGGTATTATGTCATGCTTGAGAAGAAGACCCATCAAGTGGAGCAAAATCACTGATGTGGAAAATATCAGTGTCATGCAAATGGCACCCATGCTGATGGTACGTAAAAGCAGCCATTACACTCTTGGAGTGGTTGGCATTAGGAAGGGCATTAAGTCATCGAAAACCATACCAAATGAGACTGGAGTCTGGTGCAGCCTTCCAGCTTATCAGCTCTGGTCAAACCCATGCCTCATATATCTTTATTTGTGTAGTAAGGCTACCATTGGTTTCATGTAAAGAAAATATCTTAATATCTTAACAATTTTTCAAGTCGTTCACATGGAGGACTGGTGTTTGTCTCCATTTGGGATTTAAACACAAAAAATCAAAGGGATTTATGATAAAGTCTCACAAACAAAACAAGAAATTAGGGAGTGGGGGGGGTAACTCTTGGGTGACACTTTATGAGTGATTATCTCCCTTGGGTTTGACTTTTGGGAAAACTGTGCTGAATGGTAAGTTTCTTTCTATTATATTATATCGTGGGTATGTGTAATATTCCTATATTTGTGTTGAGAGAGTTCATCATGAGGGTCTGTGTCTTCTATGTGTGGGGTTTGTATGATGTATATATTTAATGTAGAGATGAATGCCATTCCTCCATGTGAGTGACTTGAAAAATTGTTAAGAAATTAAAATTTTTTCTAAACATGAAACCAATGGTAGCTTTAATACAGAAAAAATTTTTATCCACCAATGTGGTGTTGAGCACTCGTTCTCATCGTTCAACATTTAAATATACATACATGTGTGTGTGTGTCTGTATTTATATAAGTTTATATAAGTATGAGAAGACTTGCCAGGCCAAATGAAATCGTAGTTGTGGACAGTGCTGTTGACATGAAAAATGGAACCAGTAATGGTGACACATAAACGGCACCCGTGATGGTGACATGTAAAAGACACCCTCTGCACTCCTGGGGTGGTTGGCGTTAGGAAGAGCATCCAGCTGTAGAAACAAAGTCAAAATCTGGAACCTGGTGCAGCCCTCCAGCTTACCGGTTCCAGTCCAACCATCTAACCCTTGCCAGCATGGAAAGCAGACACTAAATAATGATGATGATATGATGATGATGATGTGTGTATGCGCATAGTAGTAGTAGAATAATAAAAGAAAGAAGAAAGAAAGAAAGAAAGATGCTTCTTCTTCTCCTCCTCCTCCTCCTCCTCTTCCTCCTTCTTCTTCTACATGCATGCTTTTGTATTTTTTAAATGTATCATCATTTAACATCTGCTTTCCATGCTAGCATGGGTTGGAGGATTTGACTGAGGACTGGCGAACCAGATGGCTGCACCAGGCACCAATCTGATCTGGCAGAGTTTCTACAGCTGGATGCTCTTCCTAACACCAATCACTCTGAGAGTGCATTGGGTGCTTTTACGTACCACTGACACGAGGGCCAGTCAGGTGGTACTGGCAACAGCCACATTCTAATGGTGTTTTATATATATATATGTATGTATGTATGTATATGCATGTATGTATGTATGTATATGCATGTATGTATGTATGTATGTATGTATGTATGTGTACTGACATCACTCCTCTTTACTCATTTGAGATATGGACCCTTTACAAACGTCATGTAAGGGTCCTTGAACACTTTCATCAGAGATGTTTATATTTTATACTGTCGTTACTGTCCTGTTTTTGTTACCATTTTTACTCCTCCGCAAAAAATCTCAAATTTTATTTAATTTGATTTTTGCGGAAGGAATGTTTCATTGAAGTCATGTATCGCCTTGACCTTCAAAACGTGGAGTAGATGAAACAAAGGCGACTGAAGAAGGGGAATTTTCCTTGTTTTGTATGTCCTGTACTCTATTATTTTGTTGCTTAAGAAAAATGTCCATTTCCTTGGTTTGTGTTTATGTTTTCGTTTCTCATTGTGTCGACGTTTTTTTTTGTGTCCTGTACCAATATGCATGTATATATACATGTAGAGGTAGGTACGTACATATATGTATGTATATATGCATATGTTTGATTTATTTATTAATTTATTATATGACAGAACGCACGCATCTATTTCTAAGTAAGATTGTTCTATATATATATATATATATATATATATATATATATATATTATATATATATGTATATATATATATATATATATATATGGATTTATATATATATATCATCATCATCATCATCATTTATGTCCGTGTTCCATGCTAACATGCGTGGGATGGTACCACCCCAAGAGCCAGCCAGGCCGAAGTCTGCACTGGATTTCTGTGACTGCTTTAGCAGCATTTTAACAGCTGGGTGCCCTTCCCAACACTGACCACTCAGCAGAGTGGGCCTTGTGCTTTTCATGTGGCTTCTTATATCAAAAGCAGTTTGACTCAGCTTCGTGTGACTTCAAGTTTCATGAGTGAACACAATCCATCTTATCAGAAATCACATCGAATATTAAATAGACTCGACACAGAAATAATTTCTTTAAAACATCCCACATTTTTTTTTTCCAACATCATCAAAACATGAAGAAACATAATAATAGGCTGTGTGGTAAGTAGCTTGTTTACCAACCACATGGTTCCGGGTTCAGTCCCACTGCGCGGCACCTTGGGCAAGTGTCTTCTACTATAGCCTCGGGCCGACCAAAGCCTTGTGAGTGGATTTGGTAGACGGAAACTGAAAGAAGCCTGTCGTATATGTATATATATGTGTATGTGTATGTGTTGTGTGTCTGTTTGTCCCCCTAGCATTGCTTGACAACCGATGCTGGTGTGTTTATGTCCCCATTACTTAGCGGTTCGGCAAAAGAGCCGATAAAAATAAGTTACTGGGCTTACAAAAGAATAAGTCCTGGGTTCGATTTGCTCGATTAAAGGCAGTGCTCCAGCATGGCCGCAGTCAAATGACTGAAACAAGTAAAAGAGTAAAAGAGATATATATATATATAGATATTGAGAATAAATATTTGAATATTCACATTTTATATTTATAGCAAAGTTCTGTTATTCATTACAAGTTATGAGCAACACATTGACTATCATACACACACACACACACACACACACAACATCACTGCTGCTACATTCTTCTTTTTTATTGGCCCATCCCTCTTCACCTTCCTTTACTCCCAAACCATATTCCTACTTTCTCTCTCTCCTTTATATTTCAACCCTGTTTTCCCTCCCATTCATCCCCAGTCATTAGATTTATTTTTATTATTGCCTTATTTCCTGAGAAGTACTTTTTGTTCCTCTTGAGCCAAAATGGAATCTTCCAATTTTGAATGTTGCATTATGCCATTTCCTGTTCCCTAAATCTACAGAGATGTGATTTCTGACCAAGTTTATGTTTGAGTTAGAACATAAATTATTGTGTTGGTTCGTAAAGAAATATTTATCAAAACATAAATGGTGAGGCCGTAGTTCTATCAGGAAAAACTGCAGAACTCTTCGGATTCTATTCCTGGTGTAAGTTTTCACAATTGGCAGCTGTTTTCAAGTGTTTTCAGATCCCAAAATTATATGAAGGTGAGAGAAACAGTCTGGAATTATGTGAAATGAATGCCAGACTATTAACTCTGGATATGGTTTGCAGAAATATTTATTTCAATATTCTATTAAATCTATTTAGAACTTTGGAGGAGTGTCAAAATATATTTAAAAAACTAAATAGATGATGTTCTAGTTGAATATCTTGAGATTCTATCAAAAGTAACTAAAATTAAATATTCAATAAAATGAAATCTTCACTTTCGGCAATAATTTTTTGAAGAATTAAAAGTCAGATTCTTCCAATTCTTTAGATTGTTAAAATCTAAAGAGAAAGTTTAAAAAAAAAAACCATAGCAATGATCACAATCGCCGCGGAGGCTTATGGGACATTATTCTTGAGGAAACTGAATTCAATAAATTTTAAACTCTCTCTCTCTCTCTTTCTCTCTCTCTCTCTTTCTCTCTCTCTCTTTCTCTCTCTCTCTTTCTCTCTCTCTCTCTCTCTCTCTATATATATATATATATACTCTCTTATATTTACGTATGTATATATATATATATATATTATTTACATTGTCTACATTATTTTCAATTGACAGATATTTGTTCTCATCTTGTTTGTTGTTAACACATTTCTCCAGCTTTCATCAGGTGTCTTGGGGAAATTTTGAATATGGGTTCTCATTCCTAAGGTATTTTTCGATGTTGTTGTTATCATTATTAATATTATTATTATTATTATTATGTTTTTTTCTTCTTTCTTCAAATTTTCTTCCATTTCTCGTCGAGTGTTTTCCATACACCTAGGGCAGAGAAGCTCATTGTATGCATTCCCAGATTACACACGCAAATTCACAGATAAAATATGTATTTAAAAATTAATAAATAAATAAATTCATGGATGGATGTTATTTTCACAGTGATAGTGCTCTTCTCAGTACATGAGCTGTTCCAGTTAATACGATTTTTTGCACTTCCTGTAGGGATGGTAAGCCTGGAATCATTTTCAAATAGGTTTCAGTACCTTTTTTTTATCATTCCTAGAGATCCTACAATCACTGGTACTGTAGTCGCCTTGTGATGCCACATTTTTTCAGTTTCTATTAGCAGGTCTTTATATTTACTAATCTTGTCAAATTCTTTCGCCACTATATTGTGATCGCAAGGAATACTCATGTCAATTAATAAACACATCTTTTTTGTCTGATCTTTTATAATGATATCCGGTGCTTGTCTCCCCTTCGTGAACATAAGGACTCAGGAAATGTGTCAAAGCCGACAGGAAGCGCCAATGCTTCCTAGGGCTAAATAGCGGTGGTGTGATTACCTTTACAGGACTGTCACGTTATGTTGATAGTATACAACTACTCTATCGTTCCACCACCACTCATATCTCTCTGAGATATTTAGAAATTTAATATTTCTTAAAAAAAAGAAGATTATTGAATTAAGAGGAAGTGAAGGAGTAGAAGTAAAACTGTTCGTTTAAAAGCATCATTGAAATGGTACCAAGTTTAAAAATGAAACGTTTTGTCTTCAGTTTCCATGAGTATGCTCATCCTTTGTGTGTGGGGATACTGCATTCTGAGTAATAAAATGTGTTAAAGTTGGTGATGACAGGTGGGTCAGACATATGCAGTAATGTGCTTTGAATGAGGTAATGAAAGCAATCAACAAGGTGACAGCCTGGTTCCCCAGTAAAGTGACACAATGTACACATGAATTCTTTCTTTGAGTGAAAAGGAGATTGCATGATGGACATGTGAAGAGTATGGAAGATGAAAGTTTTGTTATGAAGTGCCAAGTGATCAAATTGGAAGGAACCCACGGAAGAGAAAGATCAAAGAAGACTTGGGAAGAATTGGTGAAAGTTGACTGATAAAGGAGATGATCCAGGGTTGTTACAAGTTCCAAGAAATCATGTCAAAGATGATGATCCGGTCAACCCATGAAAGCAAGAACAAATAGACATAAAATGATGATAATGATGATGATGATAACAATGGCAATGATGATGATGATGACAACGATGACGGTGATGATGATGATGATGATGATGACGACGATGAAAACTGTGATGATGAGGATTTCTTCTCATCCTCAAATGCTTTTGATTAGACATAAATTTCTGAATTCTTCATATACGAGGGGCGTTCAATAAGTAATGCCCCTGACCCACTTCCCATAGCAGTAGAGCAACAAAACTCGGCACAGTTATTAGTCTTTTTCTACATAGGAACCACCCAGAGTTATGCATTTCTCCCATTGTTTGATGCGGCTCTGGAGACCGTTTTTGTAGAAGAACCCAGCTTGGTCCTCCAACCTCAACGTGACTTCAGAAATCAAGGCTGCATCATCTGGGAAACGCTTTCCTTTCAAAAACAACTTCATGATTGGGAAGAGGTGAAAATCAGAGGGTGCAAGGTCAGGAAAGTAGGGGGGATGGGGAGGAGTTCATAGCCATAAGCCTGTGCTTCTGATCTGGCGACAAGCGAGTTTGGACCGGAGCGTTGTCCTGCAGGAGGAGGATGCCTTTGCTGATCTTGCCCCGCCTCTTGATTTTGATAACTTCTCTTAATTTCCTCAAAAGTGAAGCATAATAGGCTCCTGCAATTGTGGTACCCTTTGCCAGGAAATCTGTCATCACTACTCCGTCCTGGTCCCAGAAGACTGTGAGCATGACCTTGCCAGCGGAGGGCTGCACCCTTGCCTTCTTTGGAGGGAGTGAGTCACGGTGCTTCCACTGCATTGACTGGGCTTTGGTCTCTGGATCATCGTGATGGACTCAGGTTTCATCCTGTGTAATCAGTCTTTTGAAAAATTTTGACTCATCTTCTTGGCACAAATTCACCCTCGAGCACTCGATGCGTTCTTGCTTCTGGAAAGGTGTGAGCAGCCTGGGAATCCATCTGGCAGACACCTTTTGCATATGCAATGGTCATGAATGATAGTTCCACAGACCCGGTACTAATCTTGACCTCATGGCTATTTGGCGAATAATTATGCGTCGATCTTCCAAAATGGCAGCCTCAACTTGAGGCAGAAGGGCGACCAGATCTGGGAGCTTTTCCACAGAGTTCCGACCATGTTTGAATTCACGATGCCAGCGTTTTACAAGGTCATATGATGGGGCATCATCACCATAAGTTACTTTCATTTCATCAAAAGTTTCCCGTGGTGTGCGTCCTTTCAAATACAAAAACCGGATCACTGCTCGACACTCAACAGGCTCCATTTCACACTTGACTCGGTTCAAACACCTGTAAATCAGAAACCACAATTAATTCAGAGCTGTAATTTGCCACTTACTCTATAGAGATATAAATGATTGCACATGCAAAATTTCAGCTAGATCAAACAACTGCAAGTGGGTCAGAGGCATTACTTATTGAACGTCCCTCGTATTTCCTCTCTTTTCCGATCAGTTCTTCCCTCAGTTTTTGCCATTTCCTTTCTCTTGTCTCCATAAACATCCTTGATTTTTTAAGCAATATCTGAATCCACAAAATTGTTACCAAGGTAACAAACAAAACAGTTTATTTTCTTTACTGAAAAAAACCTTTGCAAAAAAAAGCTGCGTTGCTGTGAGTCAGTCTTTCCCCAAATTCCTCCTCTTTGGTTTGGCAGCAGTAATCAACTGCTTTAATTTGGTTTCAAATTTGCAACTCTATATTACTGAACAATAATTAAATTAATTAAAACTATTTTGTAAAGTATTTCACTTGAAAGATTTAAAAATTGTTCAAGCTCAGTTCTAATCAGAATGTGTTGAAGATAATCCTTCGGGATAAAAGACGGAACTGAATTGTAATATCATTAAATATATCAGGTGTTTTAATTAAACTAGATTGCTTTAATTGAACTAAATTCATAATAATTTCTTGGTTGTAGTTTTGTTAAACAAAGAAAAGAAAGACAAACTGGAGCAATGTTTTAATGAGACTGTTAATTAGGAGAAAAGAAAGAAAACAAGGAAAACAATGTCTGATGATATTATGATTTCTGTATTTAATAATAATAATATTATTAATAATAATAATAATAATAATAATAATAATAATAATAATAATAATAATAATAATAATAATAATAATAATAATAATAATAATAGCAGAAACAGAGGGATTTTTAATTGCAGCACAAGACCAAAGCCTCCCCACCAGAAATTACCAAAAACATGTAATGAAAAGAAATATTACAAGTAACTGCAGAATATGTGGAGATGGACAAGAAACAATAAATCATATTATCTCTAGCTGCCCAGTCCTGGCTAAGAAGGAATATATTCACAGACATGACAGAGTTGGAACCTACATACATTGGAAGCTATGCCAACATTATGGAATAACAACAGAAAAAAGATGGTATAGGCACACACCAGAAAAGGTCACAGAAAACGAGAAAGCAACCATACTCTGGGATATGCCGATACACACAGATAGAGAAATTAAGGCCAACAGACCAGATGTAGTTGTCAGAGATCATGAAGAAAAAAATGCTTTCTAATTGATGTATCAATACCAGCAGATGACAACGTGTCTCTAAAAGAAATGGAGAAACTCTCAAAATACAAAGACCTGGAAATAGAGGTAACTAGAATGTGAAATCTGAAAACAGAAACAATTCCTATCATAGTAGGTGCATTAGGCATGATAAAAAAATATTCAGACAAATACATAACAAAAAACACAGGACTTACAAACACATATAACATACAGAAAATTGCACTACTAGGCACTGCACACATCCTACGCAGAACACTTTCCATACAATAACCATCAGAGCATCACAACAAATCACAGCACAACCCAAGGCACACAGAGCTGCGCTCGGTAGTGAAGTGAAAGCACGCTATAAAAATAAAACTACTGAATAATAATAATAATAATAATAATAATAATAATGATAATGATGATAATAATAATGATAATAATAATAATAATAATAATAATCATCATCATCTTCGTTTAACGTCCGTTTTCCATGCTAGCATGGGTTGGACAGTTCAACTGGGGTCTGGGAAGCCAGAAGGCTGCACCAGGCTCAGTCTGATCTGGCAATGTTTCTATGGCTGGATGCCTATCCTAACGCCAACCACTCCGTGAGTGTAGTGGGTGCTTTTTACGTGCCACCGGCACAGGTGCCAGTCGAGGCTGGCAACGGCCATGATCGAATGGTGCTTTTTACATAACACCAGCACGAGGCCAGTCGGGGCGGCGCTGGCAACGGCCACATTTGGATGGTTCTCTTACGTACCACCGGCACTGGTATCACAGCTGCAATTTCCATTGATGTTGATCGATTTTGATTTTCACTTGCCTCAACAGGTCTTCACAAGTAGAGTATAATAATAATAATAATAATAATAATAATAATAATAATAATAATAATAATAATAATTGCTACCTAATTCAGATGCCAGGAAACCCCAAAATGGCAGAAATTCAAAAGATAGTGCTCATGGAAACTGCTCATATCCTATGCAAAATACTTTCTATGTAATCTCGAGGTTTAAAACAAACATAATTTTTTTTTCTTTTAGACATTCACTAGTACAACACCCCCCCCAAAAAAAAACCCCAAATATATGGCACACTAGGCATAACAACAACATGAACTTCCAACCTGTTGTCTCTTGAGGTCTCTGGGTGAGACTTGGAGCCAACTTGTACAAATATAAAGCAAAAGTCAAACATATAATAATAATAATAATAATAATAATAATAATAATGATAATGATAATAATAATAATAATAATAATAATAATAATAATAATAATAATATACCCTGATGCAGTACCAGACAGTTGCTCTCATGACTTCTGATCTTAACTGATTGGAAGCGTTAATATGAACATGTTTTGTCTTGGTATAAAAGATGGGCTACAGCAAATATTCTGCTCAATACTGCAGATTTGCTTGTCAGTTGCTTGACCTTAACTGGTTGAGCATGTCCCTTGGTGGCTGATGATATGTGCATCTCTGATCGTGAGCAGAAGTAGTGGGGGAGCAGCATAGCCATGTGTAGAGAGGGATTCTTTGGGGTTTGAATAAGTCACCTCTGAAAACATGGGTGTTTGACTCATCACCCTTAAACAAACCCTATTCAGGGACCTTTTGAACAGGATGAACTTCTTAGCCTGTTGAAAATTCTTAACTGAGCTCCGCCTGCAAGGTCATGCACTGTTTATCTTGATATGAGATTACCATGTTGTGCACACATGGTTGTGATACATGTGCCACATGTACCCTCATCAAGTGGGTAGTTATGATGGATATATTAGGCTTTGTATATTTACACCCCAGTGTCACTTCGATGGCATGCACTGCCCTCTCACTCAGTAATAATATAAAACAATGGACTGAATGCGACTGGCACTAAAAAGAGGCCAAGTGTGGATTCTTGGAGACTTGGTGATTGCACAACCCTACAAACGCTAACTCTAAATGAATGATGTCAAAATTAATTAATAACCACAACTGCGTCAAAGAGACTGGAACTGTTAACAGTGAAGGTGTCGCACACTACAGGAGGCAGGGAATATCTAATCAAGTTCCGGTAGGTCATCATCAAGATACTAATCAGGACTAAAATTGTAGTCAAAAGTGCTTTCAGGTTTTTTTGGATAAAGTTTTCAGAAATAACCGAAAAGGCTTACCATTAATTCCGTGAAATATTCACAGGTCTCACTGGTTTTATAATAACACAGAAAGATATTAAAACAACAGTGATGCATCTCTGATTACGTTTCATGTTTGAGCCAGTTTCTCTTACCAAATGGTCACACAGCCATGAATAGTTTTCCTATGTTTCAGTTTAATAACGTAAAAGCGTCCAAAATATATAAATAAAATATTAAAACTGCTGAGATTTGTAACATCTGTTAGAGTCACTAAAATGTGTCTTTCTGAGTATATTTTGTCAGTATTTAGTGTCAAGAAGTTATTAATGTGATGTAATTAATGAAACGATATTTTGATGTGTTAGCTGGACATAATCTCTTAATAAAAGTTGGGAAAATGTTGGAAAGCAGATTTGGCAAGTTCCCCTTCTCCTATGAATACAGCATTTCACCAGGCTTGGTTTAAATCAATAATTCACTGAATGGTGTTTGTCAATGAAATATTTAATGGCCTGCAATTCACTGGAAGATGACAATGATGATGATGGTGGTGGTGGTGGTGGTGGTGGTGGTGGAAATAGTCATAGCAGTGATTGCAGTAGCACTGGTGGTGATATATATAAACAAAATAGATCCCCTTCGGTCATGACTGACCATGGGATTGCACCTTGAAAGTTACCCTCTGAGGCACAAATCTGAGCAAGGTTGTTTATGGAAGACCACTGATGTTATCCAAGGAAAAAGGCAAAGGCTGATGCACCTTGGCATTAGTGATGTTGCAACTCATTTCTACAGCTGAGTGAACTGGAGCAAAATTAAATAAAGTGTCTTGCTCATGAACACAACATGCAACCCAGCCCAGGAATTGAATTCACTACCTCATGACTGTGAGCTCAATGTTCTAACCACTGTGCCACACACCTTATGATAATATTATATGTATGTGTGTGAACATGATTCAATTGAAATAGGTTATCATATTTAGTACTCAATACATGGTGTGGGTGTAAAGGTTGATATATATTTTTTAAACCAGCTTAAACTCTGTCAAATGCCCAGGAGGCTCTCTTGAGGTAGTAAATAGTTTCTGCTATTTAGGCTACCAGATTAGTAAAGGGGGTGGATGCTCTGAAAGTATTGTTTCTAGAATAAGAATAGGATGGAGGAAGTTCAGAGAGCTGCTACCTCTGTTGGCAATGAAAGGACTCTCAGAGTGAAAGGTAGATTGTATGATGCCTGTGTGCGAACGGCTGTATTACACGATGGGGGGACATGGGCTCTGACTGCAGAGGACATGCATAGACTGGAGAGGAATGAACATTGTATGCTTCATTGGATTTGCAACACGAGTGTGCATGACCAACAGAGCAGAACTGTATTGAGAGAAAAGTTGGGCATAAGAGGGACTGAATGTGGCGTGCAGGAGAGGAGAATGTGGTGGTTTGGACTTGTGATGTGTCTGTGTGTGAAGAAGTGCCTGTCACTGAAGGTGGATGATACCTATGGGAGAAGGAGGCTGAGGAAGGCATGGGAGGAAGTGGTGAGGACTGATCTTAGGCTCACAGACGAAATGACAATGGACCGAAATATTTGGCACTATGAGGCTCTACCTGCCCACATCGGCAAAACTGAGGGCTAGAAGTGTTGTGTCCCACCCACGTGTAACAACAACCTTTTCACAAACCCTACCCCAAGAAACCGACCTACATCACCTCTTCTAAACAGCATCTTCCTCTTCCTCACATTTCCTCTTCATAAACTATGAATGTCTTCCAATCCCCTTTCCTGTCCCCCTCCCCACCCACTGCCCTGTTCCTTGTATCGCTGCTTTCTTCCTCTCCCCAGGTTTTCGCTAATCACTCCAATCCCCACTCCCCTACTTGTGCTTTCTTGGCAACACCTGACCGCACATAATACAACCTTTGAACCCCTCTCTTCCTTAATCTACCATCCCACCTATGCTCTGATTCTTGTTACTTGTGAGTATACCCTAGCACTTCACCATCTCTCTCCTGAATCTCTCTTACACTTTTGCTCTTTCCTACTCTCTCTCTCTCTCTCTCTCTCACTCTTTCCATCACTCTTCCCTCTGGCTGGATTACCACCTATGTCTGCCCTAATTCTTGATCTCTCTCTCTCCCTCTCTCACTAGCAAACCCTGTGCCTCCTCTATAGCAAGACATCTACTTCTGTCTCCTTATTTCTCCATCACACTCTAACCTTTCATCATTTGATACAGGATCACCTCCTCCAGTGTCCCCTCTGTTATAGCAAGATACCTGGTTCTGCCTCTCTGTCTCTTTGTCTCCCTCTAATCTTTCATCCTCTGACATGAATTCCCCTTCTCAAATGCCCCTGCCCTTCTCATAATTCCTTGTGAGTTACTTGGTGACCCTGCCAGTGCCACATTAAAAGCATCCAGTCCACACTGTGAAGCAGTTGGCATTTGGAAGGGCATCCAGCTGTAAAAACCATGTCAAAACTGACCTCACCTGTGCTAGTGCCATGTGAAAAACCTCTGCAGAGTGGTTGGTGTTATGAAGGGCATCCAGCTGTAAAGACCTTGTCAAAACAGACACAGCAGCACAGGGTAGTTTTTCTCCCTGGCCAGCTCCTGTCAACTGTCCTACCCATGCACTGAAGATGGATGTTAAATGATAATTTTTTCCTTTTTTTTTCACTACCCACAAGGGGCTAAACATAGAGGGGACAAACAAGGACAGACAAATGGATTAAGTCGATTACATCGACCCCAGTGCGAAACTGGTACTTTAGTTATCGACCCCGAAAGAATGAAAGGTAAAGTCGACCTCAGCGGAATTTGAACTCAGAACGTAACGACAGACGAAATACCGCTAAGCATTCCGCCTGGCGTGCTAACGCTTCTGCCAGCTCGCCGCCTGTTAAATGATAATGATGATGATGATGATGATGATTGATGATGATGATGATGATGGTGGTGGTGATGATGATGATGATGATGATGATGGTGGTGGTGATGATGATGATGATGATGATGATGATGATGATGATGATGATGATGGTGGTGGTGGTGGTGATGATGATGATGATGATGATGATGATGATGATGATGATGATGGTGGTGATGATGATGATGATGATGATGATGATGGTGGTGATGATGGTGATGTGATGATGATGATGATGATGATGATGATGATGATGGTGGTGGTGATGATGATGATGATGATGATGATGATGATGATGATGGTGGTGGTGGTGGTGATGATGATGATGATGATGATGATGATGATGATGATGATGATGATGATGATGATGATGATGATGATGATGGTGGTGATGATGATGATGATGATGATGATGATGATGGTGGTGATGATGATGATGATGATGATGATGATGATGATGATGATGGCGGTGGTGTTCTAATTTTAAAGTAATTTTCAGAACTATCTTTATGAAAACTAACGATGCAATCTGACCCTTTTTCCTCCTCTTTCCGCCACCCTACCACCCCAACCTCTTCTATCAAACACCTTCATGAAATGCTCCTCTCACAACTCTCATTATTAGCCCTGTCTACCTGTGTGTATAGCTATGTTGTATGGAGTCTGTTCATTTTTGTCATCACATGTATGTGTGTGTGTATATATATAGAGAGAGAGGTGCGTGTTGGTATCTAGAGTATATGTATATGCATAAGTCCTCCAACCCATGCCAGCATGGAAAAAAAAGAAGTTAAATGATGATTATAATAAACTTCCCCCACCACCTCTTCCCAACACCTGTTGTAGGCTCCTCCCCTCCATTCTCCCTCACACCCCTCAACCATAGCCAATCCCTCCTCTCTTTCATGTGCCTATCTGAACCCTCTCCATGCCCTTTTATCCCCATTTCTAAACATAACTCCGCCCCCACCCTCTGTGCTACTCATACTCTCTCCCTGCCATGTTCCCTGTGGATAGGTCCCAATACATCTCTAACACCATCTATTTCCTCTCTCTCTCTCTCTCTCTCTCTCTCTCTCTCTCACTCACTCTGACTGTCTCTCTGTCTCTCTCTTACTCTCTCCCATCTTCTCTGTTGTAAGACAACCATCCCTGTCCCTCTCTCATATTCTAACCCTTCACCTGACACTTCCCTTGAATTTCACTCAATCTCTCAACAAAGAAGCCTCTGTCTTCCAAGTTACTTGGTGCCCCAACTGGAGCTTGTGCCATGCAAAAAGCACCTGTTCTGGTGTCACGTAAGAGTCCCCTGTGCAAGTGCCACGTAAAATGACCTGTGTGCTCATATCACATAAAAAGCACTCAATACACTCTGTAAAGCATTAGGTGTTTGGAAGAGCATCATCCAGCTTTAGAAACCATGCCAGGACAGACAACCGGAGCCTGGTGCAGCTTCTCAGCTTGCCAGCTCCTGCCAAACCATCAACCCATGCCAGCATGGAAAAACAGACGTCAAATGACGACGATGTTATTCTATATATTAGTAGAATGTATTGATATGTAGAATAGTATTGTTTTAATATGTAACATAGAATATGAAATACAAACGTTGTGCTCTAGAAGACTGATGTAAATATATATATATGTATGTATGTATGTGTGTATGTATGTATGTATGGATGTATGTATGTATGTATGTATGTACGTATGTATGTATGTATGTATGTATGTATGTATGTATGTATGTATGGATGGATGGATAGATGCATGGATGGATGCATGGATGCATGCATGCATATGTGTGTATCTATAACAGAATTGAATATAAAAATATTCTTCAGTATAAAAAGTATTAAAATCTAACAATATAACAGAATATATAATGTAGAGAAGTTTATTGCTGAGAGACCAGAAATCAGTTGGAGACAGAACAAAAAATATCGAACCGTTTCTAAAGAGAAGACATTTGAATTGTTTGGGAAAGAATGAAGAGATGAATTTATGTTTTTATATTGATTAAAACAGCAATGCTTCTGGTCGTCACTAAATTAACTTATTTCCAATCAATGGTCGATCAGTTTCCAGCAGAAATATCCAGATGGCGCTCAGGCATACCGTTCTGTTTAGCTGGAATTACGTCTCACTTGGTAAAATATATGAGAAGGAACATTTTATTAAAATCTTTTCTCTGATAAAGATTGTTGTACATATTTCTAAATGTTCGTTTGTAATAATTATCTCGGAAGAAAGTAAAATCTATTTCATTCAAAAATAACGAAAACGAAGTGTGTAATATGTGTGGGAAAATATACTGACGATATTTCATGGTTATTTTCTTCACTTTTCAAATTTTCTGAGAAGATAATTTATTGTCAGAAATTAATGACTCGTGAAAATATATTATCAATTATATTTTGTTGTGGTATTATTGGATAAAAATAAACAAGTTAAAAACAACACACAACCTGTTGGAAAGTGAAACATTTTGAACTAACAATAGACATATTTTGTTGGGTTTTTTTGTTGTTGATTGTATTGTTGTAGTCTTTAAGTGGTGATCAGTTGTCAGCTGTCACAGTTCTTTATGTAGAACATCATTTCACTAGTCGAAAGACATTTCCAAAGTACACAGCTCAACCAGAAGATGTTTCCAGTACAATGCTTTGTGATCTCAATACACTTGGCTCAATAACTCACGAAGAATCATATTTTCTCTTCATTAGATAAACTCTTTCATTACCACAACATCAAGAACACTATCAAAAATAAGGTTAAACTGATTCAAAAATATTCCACGTTATTGTAAGAGCTTTTCTGACAAAGATCTCTGCGTCTCAAAACATTAGTTTTAAAGAGATGTGCTAAACACCTGCCTCATCTATGTAAGATGAGTAAATAGACAGAGCTCCGTGGGTAATGCGTGATGGAGGATAAGAAATGACAAAATTATAACGAAATGAAAAACTGGCCATTTTGATAAAACTTATATTTTCTGTTTCTTTCTGGTTTTGTTGTGAATCCATGTTGCATGTCATGTGGCAGAGAAAGTGTTTGTTTATATGCAACATGCATACATACATACATACATACAAACAAACATACATACATACATACATACATACAAACAAACATACATACATACATACATGCATGCATACATGCATGCATGCATACATACATACATACATACATACATACATACATACATACATACATACATACATACATAAATGCATACATACATACATACATGCATACATACATACATACATACATGCATACATACATACATACATACATACATATATACATAAATAAGCTGACACAGATTCATACATACATACACACATACATACATACACACATACATACATGCATACATACATACACACATACATACATACATACATTCAAACATACATACATACATACATACATACACACATACATACATGCATACATACATACATACATACAAACATATATACATGCATACATACATACACGCATACATACGTACATACATACATACATACATACATACAATCAAACATACATACATACACATACATACATACATACACATACATACATACATACACATACATACATACATACACATACATACATACATACATACATACATACACACATACAAACAAACATACATACATGCATACATGCATGCATACATACATACATACATACATACATACATACATACATACATACATACATACATACCTACATACATACATACAAACAAACACACATACATACATATATACATACATACATACATACATACATGCATACATACATACATACATACTACATGCATACATACATACATATATACATAAATAAGCTGACACAGATTCTCCAAATCCAATCTGTTAGTGGCACAATGAGGATTTGTAAGTCATTCCAAAAGTTCTCTACCTGTGATTCTTATGTGAATAGATACACACACTTGGGTGTATACATCAACAGTTCAAGCAACACTCTGCCTCAAACACACATTTACAAGCCCCAGGATCTCTTAAGTAAAAGAGTCTTGTTGCATTGTTGGCAACCAATTTGAACTCTCTCAAGAAGAGCTTATATAAAACTAAAAGGAAACCATTCACGCATGCATACGCATACTCACACACACATCATCATCATCATCATCATCATCATCATCATCCTTTAACATCCATTGTCCATACTGGCATGGGTTGGACAGTTTAATCAGGGCTGGCAAACTGCAAGGCTGCCCCAGACTCCAGTCTGATTTGGCATGGTTTTCTACAGCTGGATGCCCTTCCTAACACTTACCACTCTAAATGGGTGCTTTTACATTCCACCAGCAAGGGTGCCATTTGCATGACACCAGTATCTGCCACAACAGCAATTTTATGTGACCTGATGGGTCTTCTTCTCAAGGAAACATAACGCCAAAGGTCTCAGTCATTTGTCATTGCCTCTGTGAGTTCCAACTCCTGAAAGAAGCTTTCCACGGGCCGCCAGCATCAGCCACTTTGCCTCCGTGAGGCCCAATGCTTGAAAGGTGCTTTTTACTTGCCACTGGCACAGGTGCCAGTTATGTGACATCAGCATCTGCCATGACTACGATTTCACTTGGCTTAATGAGTCTTCTCAAACCCTGCATATCGCCAAAGGTCTCAGTCACTAGTCATTGCCTCTGTGAGGCCCAAAGTTCGAAGATCATGCTTCACCACTTCATCCCATGTCTTCTTGGGTCTACCTCTACTATAGGTTCCTTCCACAGTTACAGATCGGCACTTCTTTACACAGCTGCCCTCATCCATATGCATCACATGACCATACCAGTGCATATGGCCTTGAACATACAGCGAAGCATACTTGCTTCATTTCTTTCAAGCCTACGCATGTCCTCAGCTGTCACAGCGCATGTTTCACTACTGTGTAAGACAGCTGTGCACACACAGGCATCATACAATCTGCCTTTCACTCTGAGGGAGAGGCCCTTTGTCACCAACAGAGGTAGGAGCTCTCTCAACTTTGCCCAGCCTATTCTTACTCTTGCAGCTATGCTCTTGGAGCATCCACTTCTGCTAATATCTTGGTTACCTAGATAACAGAAGCTATCTACAACCTCTACCTTACCCCACTAGCCATTGATGGAGTCTATTTTCTGTACATTTTCGATGTCTATTCTACCTGTACATCTTCCAGACACAAAAATTATTTTCCCTGTTAATCTTCCTCTGATATTGCTGCATCTCTTATGTATCCATAGCTTACACCAGGTACATTTTATGGAGTTTCTACCAACGCCTTTCCTACAGATCGAGCAGGGCCATCAATCTGAAGGCATTTGTGATTTATCTGCCTTCCTACTTACTAAGACTTAGATTTTTGCTAAACCGACTCTAAGGCCCTTCAATTCTAGAAGGGCCTTGCTTCCATACCTGAAACTTCTAGTTCTGGTAGTGATTTATCTATAAGAACAAGGTCATCAGCATAGAGGAGCTCCCAGGGGCAGCCTGTCTTAAATTCCTGTTATTACCTGGAGGACTATGGTGAACAAGTAAGGGGCTAAGGACAGATCTTTGGTGAACCCCTACTTGTGCCTTCTGTACTCATTACCAACCCTCACCTTATTGGTGGTGTCCCTGTACATGGCTTGTGCAGCTCTCATCAACCACTCATCTATCCCTTGTTTTCTGCATTGACCATGAGATAAGTACAGAAGTTTATCTTTAGCTTTGTATTTCTCCTGCAGCTGCCTTACCAGAAATATGACATCAGTGGTGCTTCTCTCGGGCACAAAACCAAACTGCATCTCATCTTCACTAACTCTCTCAAGTCTGTCAATGCCACATATTTTTTGTCAGTTTCCCTGGAAGATTCCTCTTCTATGTAAAGACCTCGAGGTTGTTTTTTTTTTATCATTTCTTTGTCTTTTAATGTTCTTGTTGTTTTGTCCTGGTATTGCTGATGTAGTTTCTTTAGAATTTACAGTCTCCAGTATTTAGCAGTGTGGAATGTTATCAAATACCTTTTTGTGGTTAATCCAAGCTAGGCTTGAGTTTTGTCTTTATCAATTGTTTTCTATAATCTTTTGGTTCACTAGCAGTTACCCTTTACAGCCATACATCCAATCATGCTTCATTTCTGTTCTTCTGACAAATATATTATTGTTTATCCCAGTAAATAAGAGTTGGAGGTTTTGGAGTTTATAGACCAATAATTATGTGGGCTCCTTTGGTATTTTAGTTTGAGGGAATCAATATTATTTTCCTCTCCAATGGTGGAACAGGTGTCGTTTCTTGTTTAGTTGCCAGCACATTAACATATTTCTCTATAATCTCTCTCTCAGACCATAAGCTGCCAGCTTCTTTAAAGGGAAGTCAGGATAAGCTTTGGTTAGACATTTCTGGAAGAAAAAAAAAGAGAGAAAAATTAGTGTAACCTCATCTTGCATCATTGGTTTGTTGCGTTTAGCTGGAATGGGAAAGAAATGACAACATCAACTAAAGCAGTAATAACAGAACATTAAGTCTACTAGTTCATTATTTTTTGACATTCTCCTCCTTCACTCTGTTTTCTTCATCTACAGTGACAATTTTATTTCAAACTAGCAGTATCGCCCGGCATTGCTCGGGT
This sequence comes from Octopus sinensis, assembly GCF_006345805.1. Classification (NCBI taxonomy): domain Eukaryota; kingdom Metazoa; phylum Mollusca; class Cephalopoda; order Octopoda; family Octopodidae; genus Octopus; species Octopus sinensis. The sequence goes on along the minus strand of NC_042997.1, from coordinate 212,726,641 downwards.
TTGTAAGGGAAATAACTATATAAGCATTTTTAGAGAGTTATAGCCAAAAAATAGCAAAAAAATGCATTAAAAATGGAAAAAAAAAATGATGGTAATTTTTTTTAAAAATCGTTGACTCATCATAGACATTTTTAGAGAGTTACTTCCCTTATATAATAGCGAAAAAATGCATTAAAATGGAAAAAAAATGATGGTAAATTTTTTTTTAAATCGTAGACTCATCGTAGACACGTGCTAATACCCAGAAGGGCTCGATATGAATCACAACTATAAGATACCCGGTTTTGGTTAAACTGCACCGCAAAATGTGGGAGTAGTTAGGAATCTAAATCGTTGGAGACAGACAGCACACAACCTCTCTTTTATATATAAAAATATATCCTCTTTCTAGTTTCTTTCATCAAACTAAACAGTCGCAATATGTCTTAAGTTCAACAGCTTCATTGTACCATGTCTTACCTTATTCCTAATTCTCTTAGAATATACATCAAACAGTTCTATTTCTGTTCACCAAGCCACAGAAATAATATGTTTACCTTCAGTAAAAAGCAGAGAGTTACCATAGAACAACTCTTTTAGTTGAAAAATATCTAAAAACAAAGCCACATTCACCCAAGTCAAAATCTGAAAAAAAATTCCTTCAATGTTGTGCAAAAATTTTTTGTAGAAGCTTCAGGATTTTTTTAAAATATTCTTTTCCAACTCCTACATTTACATTTTTGAATAATGTGCTTTCTTTTATATTGATTCTCTGACAATAGATTTGGTTTTAGAAGTTGTTCAATTATTATTTACAATATTGTTTCTTTTATATATATATATATATATATATATATAGATAGATAGATAGATAGATATATAGATATATATACATATATATATATATATCCATTCTTGTTAATAACATAACTACTACATTGCTCCTCTGAGTATTTTCAATTTTTTATTGTTTTCTGGAGGAGGGCACGGTTGGAAGCGGGTTTCTTTTGGCTTGAAATTTTGATTTTATTTACTTCTTATTTCACTTTTTTGAAGTTTTATTTGCTAGAGTTGTTTTGCTCCAAAGAAAAATGATTGTAAAGAAAATTTCCTAAATATTCTGCAGATATTTGGAAACCTTATGAAATAAATGTTGTTAGAATAACTGGATACAAATTGATCTCCAGATTATTGCATGAAAGATGGATAAAGAAAGGAACCATGGGATAGCGGTGGTGGTGGTGGTGGTGGATTAAGCATTGCAAGTATTTTGTTCCTTGTTGGGCAATATTTTACCTTAGGGACAGATTATAGATTTGTTAGGTTGTTCTATCAAGAATTAAGTGAACCAAGGAAAAAATAAGCTGTCCTTAGCTTAACCACGGGTGAAAGAAGCAGTAGATAATGGAAATGGTACAAGAAAGAAGCAGAAGGAAGGTCTGCTCCATGTGCAGCTCATTTTATGATTCTCTTCCGTTTCTGGTTTTCTCTCCTGGCCCCTTGCTGACATTGGCTTCCAGTGAGAAAAGGAAGGTTCCCTACACACAGCTTCTCACCTCCATTGCCCACCTCGGCCCTCACCACAACTCATCACATCAACAATTGCATCTATTTTATATACACACACCAAGTTATATCTTGTTAATACACACATACACAGGCATCATCATCATCATCATCATCATTTAACGTCCGCTTTCCATGCTAGCATGGGTTGGACAGTTCAACTGGGGTCTGGGAAGCCAGAAGGCTGCATTAGGCCCAGTCTGATCTGGCAGTGTTTCTACAGCTGGATGCCCTTCCTAACACCAGCCACTCCGTGAATGTAGATGGTACTTTTACGTGCCACCGGCACGGGGGCCAGGCGAGGCTGGTAACGGACACGAATGGATGGTGCTTTTACGTGCCACCGGCACGGAGGCCAGACAAGGTGGCGCCGGCATACATACATATAAACATACATGCACCTATATATACATACACACACACATATATCATCGTCATCATTATCATCATCATTGTCATCATTTGAAATCTATTTTCCATGCTGGCATGGGTTGGATGGTTTGAGAGGAGCTGACAAGTCAGAGAACTGTTTTCAAGCTCTGGTACCAGCTTTGGTGTGATTTCTATTCCTGGACGCCCCTTCCTATCATCAACCACTTTTCTGGGTGTATTGAATGCTTCTTACATGAAACTGGCACCAGCAAGGTCACCCCCGTAACTTGCAAGACAAAGACCCCCATAACTGAGAAGGGGGGTGTGATATTGAGGGAGGTGACTTTGTGCCAGGTGATGAGAGGTTAAAGTATAAATAGAGGGACAGGAAACAGGTGTCCAGCAGAAGAGGGAGTACATGGCTACCTTGGTCAGACAGATAAGATGTGACATGGTACAAAGAGGTGAACGTAAGTGGAATGATGGAAAGGGTTGGACGGGGGGGTGGGGCGGAGTGAGTGGGGAGTAGAAAAGAAGAGTGGTGGAAGAGGGGAGGAGGAGAAAGGAAATGCAGTGAGTGGGGAACATAGATATATATATAGGGGAGTGGCAGGAATAGAAAGGATACAGTTGACAGGGGGGAGAGAGAGAGAGAGAGGGAAATGGAAAAGTGGTGTTGGGCTGCAGGAGCAGGGGATGAGAGACAAGTGTAAGGCATGAAGGAGAGGTTTACTTTGGGGTTCATTGGTGGGGTTGAATTAAGATGTGGGTGGAGAGCACATAAAGTGAGCACATAAGGTGAGAGCACATAAGGTGGAGAGCACATAAGGTGAGTCAGTCTTGTCAAGAACCTAACATTACAAAACATTTCAGTCTATTGTCATCTTGTCTGTGAGGATCAATATCTTGAGATCAGCCCCCACTGCTTCCAGAATTTAGTTTTACTGAGACGGGTGAGGATTCTCAAGAACCTCATATCACAAGACATCTCAGTCCTTTGTTGTCCCTTCTTTGGGGCTAAATATCTTTGGATCAGCCCTCACAACTTCAGTTTTGCTGAGTTGGGCAGGTCTTGTCAAGAGCCTAACATTACAAGACATTTCAGTCCAGTGTCGTCTCCTCTGTGAGGATCAATATCTTGAGATCAGCCCTCACTGCTTCTTCCAATGTCTTCTTGGGTTTCCTTCTTCTGAAGATTCCATCCACTTTAAGCAATCAGCACTTCTTTATACAGCTGTCCTCATTCATGCACAGAACATAACCAAACCATCACAGTCTTCTCTCTTGCATGCTACATTTGATTCCTCTTATGCCCAACTTTTTACTCAATGCATTTGCACTTTGTTATACTTGCCCACTGGTTATGCATCCATCAGAGCATACTAGCTTCATTCCTTTCCAGCTATTGTCCTCTGTATTCAGAGCCCATGAGCCCATGTCTCACTACTGTGGACTATAGCCTTTCATACACAAGCAAATATAATCTGCCTTTCACAGAGAGAGAGAGAGGAGGAGAAGCAGAGAGCAAGGAGAGAGAGAGTGAGAGAAAGAGAGAGAAAACAGGAGAGAGATACATTTCTTTGTTGCCAACAGAGGTAATAATAATTCTCTGAACTTCTTCCTTCCTATTCTTCTTCTAGCAACTATACTTTCAGGTGTCTTTCAGGTGTCTTCCTCCACAACTAATTTGGCCACCTAGGTATCAGAAACCATCTGCAACCTGTAGGTCTATTTGAGAAAATCTAATTCCTGCATGTATTTAGTGTTTTGTTTCCACTGCAGCTCTCATATCTATATAGCTTGCACTAAGTGCATCGAGTGGAATTCCTTCCAACACTATTCCTACATAATGAGTCTTTTACCTGATGGAAAGAGAGTCTTATCCACTTTCTTGCTAACAACAAATTTGGTCTTCACCTGGTTAACTTTAAGGCTCTTCAATTCTGGGTTTTGCTTCCTTACCCGGAATTTCTTTTTTAAATTCTGCTACAGATTCCACTATAAGAGCATGGTCACCAGTATATAGCAGTTCCCATAGCAGCCAGTCTTAGATTTCTCTCTTATGGGCTGGAGGTCTGTTATGAATAGAAGGGAACTGGGAACTGAGCCCTGATGAACTCCTAATTGTATATTAATTTCATCACTGCACTCATGGCTGACTCTCACCTTACTGATTGTAGCCCTATACACAGCTTGTATGGCCCTGACAACCCATTCATCAATTCCTAGCTTCCTTATAGTCTACCTTATCATAGAGTGACAAACTGTCAAAAGCTTTCTCCCGGTCAATGAAAGCCAAGTACAATGGTTCACTTTTAGCAAGGATACTTATCCTGAAGTTGTCTCGCTAAGAAGATGCTATCCATAACATTTCTCCCTGGCACAGAACCAAACTCCTTCGCGTCTTTTGTTCCCAACCAATTAGGCTATAATTCTCTCTGTAACTTTCGTGACTGGGTCCACCAGAATGGTACCTCAGTAATTGTTTCTGTCTAAGGAATCTCCTTGTAGCAACTAACTATTATGCCAGTTGCTAGACCAGTTACTGGGCATGACACCTTTCTGTACTGCCTGATTAACTATATGGGGTGGGGGTTAGATCATATCCTAGTCTACCAGATATTTTAAGTGTCTCAGTACTGATTGCTGATATTCCAGGGGCATTCCCTGTCTTCATATCTTTAATTGCTTTATATATCATATTGCTGTCAACTTTGATTGGTCCCTCAGTTGATTCTATATTTGGAAGATGTTCCTTCTCCCATGCATTCTTCACATTTAGCAACCTTTCATAATGACACTTCCATGCATCTTTCTTCTCTGCACCACTAAGTGCAAACTTACCATTATCCATTCTCTGATCCTCGTATCAACAAATCTCTTACCCTGAGCTTCTCCCTTTCCTATGTAAACCTGTCACCTAGCTCCCCTTTAGACTACCTGATGTCTCTGCCACCTCCATTTTTCCAGTCTTTCTCAAGCCTGTCTCTTTGCCTTCATAGCACTCTCTACTTCCTTGTTCCACCTCCATGTCACCCTCAGCTTGGCCAGACTTTGCACCAGCCACAGAGCTGGGTTGTCACCCTTAGTACCTTGTCTTACAGGTACCTCCATTTGTCCTCTAACCTATATGTCCCCAACACTCTTCCTCCTCGTTAGATTCCATCAGAACATCTCTAAATTTCTGCCAGCTTGCTGGGTCTTTGAGTTTCCATAACCTCCTTTACCAGACCAATTTGCTTCTTCAACTCCTTCTATCTCCAGTTTTCTGAAGTCACTAACTACTTACTCATGTTGGGTTGTGCACTCTTCACTAGAGAAAGACTTTGCATTTATAAGTACCTATCAAGCTCATTGCCTGATGAGAATGTAGTCCAACTGACTGATCCCCTACCGGGTTGGTAGGGGATCATGTAGCTGGCTAGCTTCTTGAAGTTAATGTTGCAGGTCATCAGATCATTTGTAGCACAGAAGTCCAGCATCCTTGCTTCCTCCTCATTTCTAGAGACAAAACTAACTTCCATGCACACCACAAAACCGAAAGGGAATGCTGCCCAACATGGCCTTTGAGGTCACCAACCACATTAACTAAGCCTCTGTCATTTGTCCTTGTGGTAAGCTGCAAAACACTTCATAAAGTTGCCCTTCTGATCATCAAGCATAGGCAGAGATAAATATAACTGCTGATTTATCTATGACTTGTCTCAGCTTAATTATCCAATCACACATGTTGATTACTTCAATTACTTGATCGACCCATTTTTTTAACACAAGTATGCCTACACCACTCACTCCATCACTGTTACCTACCCAAAAGACTTGGAACATCTGTTTCTTATCTGTGAAGAGTTTAGGACAGGCTCCCTTTCATCTTACTTCTTGTACAAGTCTATATGATGCCACTACGGCATTTCAATAATCCTGTCAGTCCTTCCTTTTGTTGTGCTGACATCGGTTGTGGCAGCACTGGAATTGTGGACTTGGAAGGAAGAACGGGAAGACCATAGTAGAACAGTTTGCAGCACCTGAAAAGAAGATTCGTTTAAGTACCTCCCAGCTAGCAGAAGACTCTAGTACAGAGCTAATTTAATCAATGAATCAAAATTTCTTCAATCTCATACACCAGCTATGGTGTCAAAGAGGAGAGAAGGGAAGGAGTTGGGGCTTCGGGTTATCCAGAAGAGAAGATAAGGTGGAAACATAGCAAGGCTTCAATATCCATATATTTAATCAAATACACACATATATATTCATCCCACAGATATACACACATGTATATGCATATATGCATACGGCTCTTATGCCCTGGCATGCATACAAGTATGAGGTGGCAGGAGAGAACACGACCAAATATCATATTTATATATAAAGAACAAGTGGGAGGGCAAAATGAGTTGCTGGGTGGTGGTGGCGGCGGTGGTGGTGGTGGTGGTGGTGGTGCTGGTGGTGGTGCTGGTGGTGCTGGTGGTGGTGGTGGTGGTGCTGGTGATGGTGGTGGTGGTGGTGGTGGTGGTGGTGCTGGTGGTGGTGGTGGTGGTGGTGGTGTTGTGGTGGTGGTGGTGTGGTGGTGGTGTGGTGGTGTGGTGGTGGTTGTGGTGGTTGTGGTTGTGGTGGTGGTGGTGGTTGTGGTGGTGTTGTGGTGGTGGTGGTTGTGGTGGTGGTGGTGGTGGTGGTGTGGTTGTGGTGGTTGTGGTGGTTGTGGTGGTGGTGGTGGTGGTGGTGGTGGTGGTGGTTGTGGTGGTTGTGGTGGTTGTGTGGTGGTGGTGGTGGTTGTGGTGGTGGTGGTGGTGGTGGTGGTGGTGGTGGTGGTGGTGGTGTGGTGGTTGTGGTTGTGGTGTGGTGGTGGTGGTGGTTGTGGTGGTGGTGGTGGTTGTGGTGGTGGTGGTTGTGGTGGTGGTGGTGGTGGTGGTGGTGGTTGTGGTGGTTGTGGTGGTTGTGGTGGTGGTGGTGGTGGTGGTGGTGGTGGTGGTTGTGGTGGTTGTGGTGGTGGTGGTGGTGGTGGTGGTTGTGGTGGTGTGGTGGGTGGTGGTGGTGGTGGTGGTGGTGGTGGTGGTGGTGGTGGTGGTGGTGGTTGTGGTGGTTGTGGTGGTGGTGGTGGTGGTGGTGGTGGTGGTGGTGGTGGTGGTTGGTGGTGTGGTGGTGGTGGTGGTGGTTGTGGTGGTGGTGGTGGTGGTGGTGGTGGTGGTGGAATTCATGTATGTTTCAATCGAAAATTATGGCAGTGGGGCAAGAGAGAAAGGAGCTACATAGATGCAGGCTGCCTTTAAAGTCTATGAGAAACTATTGTAGTACATTCATTATAATATAATATATTGTAACATTCATTATAATATGAACTAAATAAAATCATTTATATTTGAGTATCATTGATACAAGTGGGACCATCTACTCACAAATTTAGCGATTACAAATATACCATCATCATCATCATCCTTTAACGTCCGTTGTCCATACTGGCATGGGTTGGACAGTTTGACCAGGGCTGGCAAGCTGGAAGGCTGCAGCAGAATCGAGTCTGACTTGGCATGGTTTTCTACAATTGGATGCCCTTCCTAATGCCAACCACTCTGTAGAGTGTCGTGCCACAAGCACAAATGCATTTTGTGTGACGCTAATAACTGCCACAACTGTGATTGTCCTTGGCTTCATGGGTCTTCTTTCCAAGCATGATATAATACCAAAGGTCTCTTTAATTGCCTCCATGAGGTCCAACACTTGAATGATGCTTTTCACATGCTACCAGCATCAGCCACTTTGCCTCCATGAGGGCCCATGCTTGAGAGGTGTCGTTTACATGCCACTGGCACAGCTCCCACATATGTGACACCAACATTGGCCATGACTACGATTTCACTTGGATTGACAGGTCTTCTCAAGCACAGTATATTGCCAAAGGACAATCATTGCCCCTGTGAGGTCCAAAGTTCGAAGATCATGCTTCACCACCTCATCCCAAGTCTTCCTGGGTCTACCTCCACCACAGGTTCCCTCCACAGTTGGAGATCAGCACTTCTTTACTCAGCTCTCCTCGTCCATATGCATCACATGACCATACCAGTGCATGGCACGGTTTTCTACAGCTGGAAGCCCTTCCTCATGCCAAACACTCTGAAAGTGTAATGGCTGGTTTTTACATGCCACTGGTATGGGTGTCATTTGCATGACACCAGTATCTGAAAATGACTGATTTTACTCAGCATGATGGGTCTTCTCAAGCACGATATAATGCCAAAGGTCTTGGTCATTGCCTCCGTGAGGCCCATCACTCAAAAGGAACTCAACCACTTTGCCTCCATGAGGCCCAATGCTCAAAAGGAGCTCAGTCACTTTGCCTCTATGAGGTCCAACACTTGAAAGTAGACTGTAGAAACCTTGCCAGATCAGATTAGAACCTGGCGCAGCCTTGTGGCTTGCCAGTCCCCAGTCAAACCAGCCAACCCATGCCAGCATAGAAAGCAGACATTAAACGATGATGATGATGATGATGATGAATGGTTTGCTTGAATCACCAGAATATTTGTTTGCATCCATTTGGCAGTTATCCATGGCAACAGTTCAACAACGATCTCTATACGGAGAATGTTTGTTGTCGTGTCTTTCATTGTGAACACAAACTCTTTAGCAATTAGTCAACCAGGTGTCTCACAATAAAACTTTACCAAACAAACCTTGTGAGTCCACCCATTCAGCTGAGAACATCAATAAACCAAAAATATGGTAATCAGGAAGATACTTATCTCATCTCAGGTGCTTTTTCTTTGTTTGCACGGCTATGAATATCAATTTTTAAGCATCAGTGAATATCAACTGACAAATATTTGGTGTGTGACACACAAAACAAGTAGCAAAAGTATTTTACAGTGAATATCAACAGAGGGAAAAGAATGTGTGTGTGTATGTGTGTGTGTGTGTAAACAAAGAGTCAGATGTGTGTTTAATCTATCAAATATCTCGTTTTGGGAGTGAGGATTCCTGAATGTAATAAAATGTTTAAAGAGGTACATAGTTACACTTAAACATATCTTTCTTGTCAAACTTTGTTTACTGAGACAAATTTGCATACATACTTACATACATAATTTCATACATACATGCATATATATATATATATATATATATATATATATATATATATATAAGTAGTTGAATGAATTATCCTAGTATGGGTAATTCGGTTAGCAAATTCACATCAGAAAAACACGGTTGAAGCTACTTGCCAAGGGCAGAGATCACGTGCTTTCGTGTGGAAATTTGTGTGTTTTTTTTAGATGACTGCCCACACGGAGTCCATTATCACTATGGACTCCATGTGGGCAGTCATCTAAAAGTTTTTGTTCATCATGATGCTGACATAAGTTCCTTGTCTTTCCTGATGAGAAGGCGGCATAATGCACCCCTTATTCCTTCGAAATTAGGAATATGCAGTCTTCGAAACATATGTCGAGAATAAAGGAATTTTGTTAAATCGTCGTTCAACTCCATTCTTTCATTTATTTATATATATATATAGTACGTTTAAATATTTGTTGTGCAAGATTTTTTATGTGAAGTCGTGTGTTGAAACAGATATTGTTATATTTCGGAATGGTCATTTTGCCAGTTTAGCCAATAAAAACACACGCACTATATATTTGGTGTTACTTTGCTTCAGTGTTATTTATTTTTTACATTAATCTTAATCTTATTTCGGCCAGAGTTCTTTCATCACACTCCTGTGACCGCATCAGTGGTCCTTTGTTTTCTTCTTACTTATTTGTGTCTCTCCTTACTAACCGTCAGCCATTTTGTATTTCTATTGTATGTCTTCATTTGCGCATGCTTATATCTCTATGTGCGTTTATGTTTATTTAGTGTGTGTATGTGGGGGATGTCTGTAATATTTGTATCTTCTGTTTATATATGTTCATGTAATTTGTATTTTGTATTTTGTTTTTTGTTTTTGTTGTTTTTGTTTATTCTTTTTTTTGTTCATGTGTTTACATCCACCCATTATTATTATTACATATGATTGTATGTATGTATGTATGTATGTATAACAACAATACTAGTAATAATAATAATAAATTGAATCGAAAAAAAAAAAAAAATATATATATATATATATATATATATAGTTATTTATTTATCTGTGTATTTATTATATTTTCAGGATCCTCTATCGTCATATGTTGTGGTGTGTGTTAGTGCTCCATTCTAGTTTTCTATTCAGGCTAGGTTTATTTTCTATTATGTGTGTAGCTTCTGTAATTTATCTAATTGTTGCATCTGATCTATGTGTGGATAATATTTTAATTTCTATGTTATTGATTGATCCCCCGTGTTCTTGTTCGGCGTGTTGGTACAAAATCGATGAGCTTTTACCTTCTTTGAGTTTTTTTTTTCGATTCAATATATGTACACATCAAAAATCAAAAAATCAAAATCAAATCAAAACAAATCAAAATAGATGAACATCAATGGAATTTGTATCTTTGTGGTACCAGTGCCGGTGGCACACAAGAGAAAACCATCCGAAAGTGGCCGTAGCCAGTACCGCATCGACTGGCCTCCGTTCTGTGGGCACATGACAAACACCATCCGATCGTGGCCGTTCGCCAGCCTCATCTAGCACCTGTGTCGGTGGCACATAAAAAACCATCCGAAGACCCGGCAAGACTAGTCAGGCCATAACCCATGGCCCCTACCTGGGACGTAGTCAGTCCACCTGTGCATACCTTCCTTCTTGTGACACTTGTGAAGACCTGTTGAGGCAAGTGAAAATCAAATCAAAACAAATCAAAATAGATGAACATCAATGGAATCTGTATCTTTGTGGTACCAGTGCCGGTGGCACACACTTTGTGGTACCAGTGCCGGTGGCACACATGAGACCATCCAGTGCCGGTGGCACACACTTTGTGGTACCAGTGCCGGTGGCACACATGAGAACCATCCGAACGTGGCCGTAGCCAGTTCCGCATCGACCGGCCTCCGTGCTGTGGGCACGTAACAAACACCATCCGATCATGGCCGTTCGCCAGCCTCATCTGGCACCTGTGTCGGTGGCACATAAAAACACCTTCCGAAGACCCGGTAAGACTAGTCAGTCCACCTGTGCATACCTTCCTTCCTTCTTGTGACACTTGTGAAGACCGGTTGAGGCAATGAAAATCAATCAAATCAATCAAATCAAATCAAATCAAATCAATAGACAAAATAGATGAACATCAATGGAATTTGTATCTTGTGGTACCAGTGCCTGTGGCACACAAGAAATCCATCAGTGCCGTAGTCAGTGCGGTGGGCACATGACAACACACCATCCGATCGTGGCCGTTCGCCAGCCTCATCTAGCACCTGTGTCGGTGGCACATAAAAACACCATCCGAAGACCCGGCAAGACTAGTCAGGCCATAACCCATGGCCCCTACCTGGGACGTAGTCAGTCCACCTGTGCATACCTTCCTTCTTGTGACACTTGTGAAGACCTGTTGAGGCAAGTGAAAATCAAATCAAATCAAATCAAAACAAATCAAAATAGATGAACATCAATGGAATTTGTATCTTGTGGTACCAGTGCCGGTGGCACGTGGCATATAAGAAAACCATCCGAACGTGCCGTGGCCAGTACCGCATCGACTGGCCTCCGTGCTGTGGGCACGTAACAAGCACCATCCGATCGTGGCCGTTTGCCAGCCTCATCTGGCACCTGTGTCGGTGGCACATAAAAACACCATCCGAGCGTGGCCGTCTGCCAGCCTCGTCTGCACCTGTGTCGGTGGCACATAAAAACACCATCCGAGCGTGGCCGTCTGCCAGCCTCGTCTGGCACCTGTGTCGGTGGCACATAAAAACACCATCATCCTGCGTGGCCGTCTGCCAGCCTCGTCTGGCACCTGTGTCGTAGCACATAAAAACACCATCCGAGCGTGCCCTCGTCTGGCACCTGTGTCGGTAGCACATAAAAACACCATCCGAGCGTGGCCGTTTGTCAGCCTCGTCTGGCACCTGTGTCGGTGGCACATAAAATCACCCACTACACTCTCGGAGTGGTTGGCGTTAGGAAGGGCATCCAGCTGTAGAAACACTGCCAGATCTGACTGGACTGGTGCAGCTTTCGGGCTCCCCAGACCCCAGTTGAACCGTCCAACCCATGCTAGCATGGAAAGCGGACGTTAAATGATGATGATGATGATGATGATACATGCACTAGCACTATGACCCGGCAACGACGATCATAATGCTTATATATATATACATATATACATGCACTAGCACTATGACCCGGCAACGACGACATAATGCTTATATATATATACATATATACATACACTAGCACTATGACCCGGCAACGACGATCATAATGCTTATATATATATACATATATACATGCACTAGCACTATGACCCGGCAACGACGATCATAATGCTTATATATATATACATATATACATACACTAGCACTATGACCCGGCAACGACGATCATAATGCTTATATATACATATATATACATATATATATATATATATATATATATATATACATATATATGACGTTAAATGAAATGAAATGAAAATATATATATATATATTTCAAAATGTGACCGCATGTATACCGTTGGCGATTTTTTTTCCTTCGTGTTCCCTTCTTTGGATCTTTCCTTTTCCTATGTTTCTGATGAAGAGCTATGCTCAAAACGTTAAATCCTCCTTCTTTCTTTCCTTTCCTGAGCATCCAATAACACTGTACTTGTTCCACGTCCCCGCGTTGTTGTGCTTTCTCTTTGTGTTTTCATGTTTGGATAAACTATATATAATATATTATATTAAATTAGAGATAAAACCACCATTAGGCAAACCAAACAGTGAAAAACATAAGCCAATACATAAAATTAATTTTAAAATATAAAATTTTAAAATAATTTTTTATTCACAATCTTCATTGATAAAGCGTATATGTTCCTCACGCTTAATGAATTCTTCAACAATTTATTCTTTTTTATATATATATATATATTTATATATATATGTATGTATGTATGTATGTATGTATGTATGTATGTATGTATGTATGTATGTATGTATGTATGTATGTATGTATGCATGTATGTATGTACGTATGGCAGTGTGAACTGCCAATCTCCATGGCAGTGAAACATGGGCTGTAACTGCAGAGGACATGTGTAGGCTTGAAAGAAATGAAGCTACCATGATCCGCTGGATGTGTAATGTCAGTGTCCATGCATGACAGAGTGTAAGCACCCTGAGAGAAATGTTGGACATAAGAAGCATTGGATGTGGCATGCAAGAGAGATGTTTGCGTTGGTATGGTCATGTACTACAGATGGATGAGGAGAGATGTGTGAAGAAGTGCCACTCCCAAACATTTGAAGGAATCTGGGGTAGAGGTAGACCCAGAAAGACATGGGATGAGGTGGTCAAGCATGACCTTTGTATGTTGGGCCTCACAAAGGTAATACAAAAGACCGAGACCTCTGGAGATATGCTGTGGCTTCGAAGACCCAACAAATGAAGTGAGTTCATGGCTTGCAGGACGTCCTGCTGTGCTAACCTTGGATCGTAGAGTGACCCGCTGTTCTTGAGGAGACCTATTGAGTCAAGTACGTTAACACCAACATCAAAATAAAAATCAAATGGAAATTGCAGTTAAGATACCCATGCCGGTGGCACGTGAAAAGCACCATCCGAACGTGGCTGATGCCAGTGCCGCCTGACTGGCGTCCGTGGCGGTAACACATAAAACGCACCAACTGATCGTGGCCATTTGCCAGCCTCCTCTCGCCCCTGTGCTGGTGGCACCTAAAAAGCACCCACTACACTCGCGGAGTGGTTGGCATTAGGAAGGGCATCCAGCTGTAGAAACACTGCCAGATCAGACTGGAGCCTGGTGCAGCCCCTGGCTTCCCAGACCCCAGTTGAACCGTCCAACCCGTGCTAGTATGGAAAGCAGACATTAAACGATGATGATGATGATGATGATATTAAAGACAGCTTTGCAAATACTTTCAAAATACATATTAATATCAATAAGGATAATAATAGGCAAGGCTACAGGAGAATGATGGCGACATTATTTACAGCCTTAAAAGGGTTACGAGGTGGAAAACTGAACAAAGAAACAAAAAATGTGAATGAAATTCTGAAATACATCAGAACAAACAACATCACAGAAACAAATAATTTGATCAAGGCAGAGAGGTTGATATTGGGTAGGACAGTGCTGGGCTTGAAAAACATCGTAAAAGGCAATACGGTAGACAATTACAGGCCAATATCCTGCTTGCCACTTATGTGGAAAGTATTGACAGGAATAGTTGCAGAGTCCATATATGGACATCTGGTAAAAATTGGAGTCCTGCCACATGAGCAGAAGGGTTGCAAGCATAAGTGCAGAGGTACCAAGGATCAACTCCTGGTAGACAAAACTGTACTTAGAGACTGCAAGAGGAGGAAAAGTAACTTAGCCATGACATGGATTGATTATCATAAGGTGTATGATATGATCCCACATTCTTGGATTATGGAATGAATGAACCTATTTGGTATTGCATCGAATGTCGAATGAGTGCTTGGAAAAAATATGGCAAAGTGGAGGAATAGAACTGACAGCATATGGAAGAAGATTAGGGACAATAGAAATAAGGAAAGGCATCTTCTAAGGGGACTGCCTGTCCCCACTGATCTTTGTACTTTTTAATTACTTTTTAATACTTTATAATTGCCTTTAGATAAACCTAAATTTTGTACCTCTATAAATTTGTACTTAGCTTATATCAGGTCATCCCATAAGTTCTGTCTGAATTTTGAATAAACAAAACAAGTGATCAAATGTTATACTCAATTGAAATTTAATCATCAATGTACTTTCCCTGATTATCTATGACTTCCTTCCATCTATTTACAAGCTTTTTAATCCCATCAATGTAAAACTCTTTTGGCTTCAGAGTGAAAAACTCTGAAATGTCAGTTTCGACCTCCTCCTGGCTTGCAAAAGTTATGTCCCCCAAATGATTCTGTAAACTACGAAACAAATGGTAGTCTGAAGGAGCAAGGTCGGGAGAATAAGGTGGATGAGGAATTTTTTCCCAACCAAGCTCTTCAATCTTCTGTGATGTGATCTTTGCAGTGTGGGGTCGCGCATTGTCCTGATGAAACATCACTCTTTTTTGATTCACTGAAGCGGGTCTTTTTTCTTCAAAGCTTGGTTCAAACGCTCTAATTGCTGACAGTAGACTTGAGCATTGATTGTTGCATTAGGTGGTAACAATTCAAAGTGAATTACTCCTTTGCAATCCCACCAGATAGAGAGAAGAACCTTTTTCCCATGAAGTTCCCTTCTCAGTTGTGGTTGAGCTTTTTCCCTTTTACCAAGCCACTGTTTACGACATTTAACATTTCGATAGAAGATCCATTTTTTGTCACCAGCCACAAGTCTATCCAAAAAGGGTGAAATGAGTTCACGAGAATGGAGAGAAGAGCAGATGTCAACTCGGGATTTGCGGATGCTTTCAGACAATTCATGAAGCATTCATTTTCCAAGTTTAGGAACCTTTCCAAGTTGTTGAAGATGACGATGAACAGTTGTATGGTTTGAACTAAGCTTTATTGCCAATTCTTCAACTGATAATGCAGGATTTTCTTCAAGTAATTCCTCAAGGAGCTTATCATCAAACTCAACTGGATGTCCTGTTCGATCTTCATCTTCAAGGCTGAAATCTCCACTTCTGAATTTTGCAAACCATCTTCTACAAGTTCTTTCATTCAAGCATTCTTTCCCATAAACTGAGTGTATGTTTCGAGTCGCTTCGGCTGCAGAGTTTCCCTTTTTTTGTACTCATAAAGCATTATGTGCCTTAAATGCTCTTTGGATACTTCCATAGGGTTTTAATCAAATAAATTTTAATTCTATTATTCTGTAAAATAATATTTAATTAGTTTAAATGTACACAAATGCATAAAAATAATTTTTAATTGCATTAGACATTCTAAAATACTATTAAATTTCATTCAATTTTAAAAAACGGTAAAATCGGACAGAACTTATGGGATGACATGATACATAAAACAATATGGATATCTTCACAACTTGATATTAAATTGCTTAGATTATAATTAAATTAATATATAGTTAATTTGTTCTTTCGCTTCAATGCTAAACCTTCTTGATAACCCTAAATTTTAACTTTATACAATATGGCTATATTGCTTTTAAAAGTTTCAGTAATTACTTTATTCATCCCTTTCTTAAAATGTTCCACCCTCCTGATCTTGGTATTGTATTGGTTTTTATACAAGTAGCCCCTCCAATTAAGTACTCCTAAGAAACTGTACTTTCATGTATGGATTAACACTGATAACTTTTAAAACCTATATTATACCTTTTAATTTATAATTTGTATATAATTAGCATGTATATAATTAGCATAGGCGCAGGAGTGGCTGTGTGGTAATAGGCACAGGAGTGGCTGTGTGGTAAGTAGCTTGCCTACCAACCACATGGTTCCGGGTTCAGTCCCACTGCGTGGCATCTTGGGCAAGTGTCTTCTGCTATAGCCCCGGGCCGACCAATGCCTTGTGAGTGGATTTGGTAGACGGAAACTGAAAGAAGCCTGTCGTTATATATATATATATATGTATGTGTGTGTATATGTTTGTGTGTCTGTGTTTGTCCCCCCTAGCATTGCTTGACAACCGATGCTGGTGTGTTTACGTCCCCGTCACTTAGCGGTTCGGCAAAAGAGACCGATAGAATAAGTACTGGGCTTACAAAGAATAAGTCCCGGGGTCGATTTGTTCGACTAAAGGCGGTGCTCCAGCATGGCCGCAGTCAAATGACTGAAACAAGTAAAAGAGTAAAAGAGTATGTCCTTTTAACATCGATATTCTTTTAACTAATACCGAGTATCAGTCTTGACTGAAATAAGCTAAAGAAGCTCCTTTAATTGTCACCAAACATCTTGATTTAAGATTTCCTTTACCAAATCTCATGATATTGCTTCAAATAAATCTTGATAGTTTTTATGACTATACTCATAACGATTTCTGTCAACTCCTAACAGGTATTGCTTCCTAACAGGTATTGCTCCTTGCTCTTTTGGCCTTAGATACGCAAAGATTTGATAAAACTAGTCTATAAAATAAAACTGACCCCATAAATCAGTGACAAGCAAAATCTGTAACAAGTCTCTCTCTCCCTGATATGTTTGTGTGTGTGTGTGTGTGTGTATGTGTGTGTGTGTGTGTGTGTGTGGTGTGTGTGTGTTGTGTGTATGTGTGTGTGTGTGCATGTGTGTGTACATATCCACACACATGCACACACACACACAAATGGAGCCAATGCAAAAAATAATGAACCTATCACTTACCATGTTAAATGAAGCAAAATTTCTGCCAAAAGTTGTAAAAGTTCCATGAAGAAAGAAAAGTTTTGAATGTTCTTAAATTTTTGTTTTTCTTACAGAACATAAATGGTGTAATTGAACCACCAGTTTTTTGTATTCGTTTTGGATGGAATCTAACTTTGAGAATAAAGACAGATAGAAACTTATATTTTTCAACTCTATTTCACACCGAAAAAATATTTCACTGGCAAATATTAAACAATTTTGAATAAGGGAAAGAAAAAACAATTTTCTTTTAGAATGAAATAAATATATTTTAAGAATTCTATTGAGATGTGATACTTTTATTCTATATTTGTGGGGCTGGGGGTGCAAGGGTGGGCTTCTGAATTCAAGATTGTCTGCTATTGGAACTATTCATCAAAGTGTCACTCTGCTTTGTAGAAGCCAATAATTTTTTTCACTGACAAAAGTCATGGAAACTGGACATGCTTGCTCAATAAAGCAGCTGTTGTAATTCCAGTCAGCATCAATAGACAGCAATAAATTGAAGGATACAGGGGGGGGGGGGTTAAATGTGACGTTTATTATTCAGAGCACATCTCAGCTTCTCCATCGATATTACCAAAACAATAAATAAAGGAACCAAATTGTGGCACCTTATTCTAGAATGTTTCAAGCTTTCACAAGAATACATAGAAAAATGTCTTGGATTTTCTTTCTTTTTCTTCCACGAATTAGTTTGATTTTGTTATTTTTATTTTTGTTCAATAAAATGTAAAAGATTAAATATTTACATTGTTTTTTTGTATTTTGATTAAGGTTTGATCTATGATTTATAGAGTAGGAGGATATCGTGTAGAGAAGGTGGGTGGAGAGGAGAGTAGAAGATAAAGGGAGGGTAGGAGGGAAAAGGAGGTATGAAGGATGATACAAAGGAAGAATAAGGGGTAAGTGTTATGTGAGGAAGAAGGGTATTATTGGCTGGTGATTGTGTAGGGTCTGCCTTGTGTTGTATTGTTTGTAGTGATACCATAGAATATATGTTACTGTGCTTTGGTATCAGCTGTTTATTTTGAATGGGACTTGCAATGTCAGTTCCATTATAGGGGTTGTGTTTATAAGTGGGATACACCTTGTTACCTGTATGATTCAGGGTCTGCCAGCTCACATTGTTTGGCCCGGTAGCTTGATTTTCCAAGCTGGACTCACCATGCTCTCTTCACTGCAGAACCGGCTGGGCAAATCACTTGCGCTGGTCGACCACATGTCACATAATCACAGCAGATAAGGGGATTTATTACACACATGTGAGTGAGAACACTTTGAGATATTTTTGGTATCTAACATATGTCAGATACTGCGAGCGCTGCTTCTGATTGGTCAATCCATGGTGATGACCCGAGGTCACGGTGACAGCACTGCTTCTGATTGGTCAATCCATGGTGATGACCCGAGGTCACAGTGATGGCACTACTTTTGTCATTCATAAGTTACAACTAAACGTGAAGAATTTAGTTATTGGGTTAATAAAATATGGTCG
>NC_042997.1:212700341-212702841 GCF_006345805.1 Octopus sinensis | reverse complement strand
TATATCAAAATTATTAAAAAAAGATAATTAGTATATATATATATATATATTATATATATATATATAAACACACACACACACAGGGTGCGGTGAATAAAGTGTCATCTGGATTATGCAAAAATAAAGATAACGCTGACATCTCATTTTAACAGATATATTTACCAAACTTACGTAAAAATATCTTGAAAAACTAAAGAGTAAATTTATTCAATAAAATCGCCATTGACTTTAACCATGGCCTCCAAACAACTTTGGAATCTCCTGCAACTTTTCTGGACAGTCTTCTTTTTTTAACCCTTTAGCGTTCAAATTAATATGTCAGAAGTAATCCTTATTCATTTACATTTAAAAAAATTTATTTGATATTATCTTGTAGCTTCAAGATTTGAAAGATGTAATTGTTTAATTTTAGAATGACATTGCAGGGTAGGTGTGAGATGCTGGTTCTGGCCAGTTTGAGCATAAAATGAATAGAATATTCGGGCCGGATACAGCCGGTTTAAACACTAAAGGGTTAAGTTGGTGAATGCTGCCATAAACCGTGTCTTCAGTTCCTGTTTAGTGTTACAAGGAGTTTTGTTGGTCTCTCACTCAACTATACACATAATAATCAAGGGAGTTGCAGATTTGGGAGTTAGGTGGCCAAATGCTAGGGGTGATGTGATGGCAGAAGTTGTCTGACAGCCATGACTGGGTTCTCCTGCTTGTGTGGCATGGTGCAGAGTCTTGTTGCTAGACATAGGGTCTTCCAGCACCCACCCTCTTGACCCAGGGCAGCACTGCCTCCTCCAGGCACTTGTCGGCCCCCATGTTGAGTCTGAGGACACGTGGGGAGATGAATGGAAGCATAGTTTCACCATCATTAGTAATCACTCCAAACACCATCATGGTGACAGGAAGTTTGATTTTTATCACTCTTGGTACTTGTCCTCATGTTAACACCCAAACACTCTGAAATGTTCATATTGGAGCTTCCGGCACAAATGCCAAGCAGTACAACATATCGTTTCCAAATTTCTGGTAGAGTGAATAGTGTCATGGGGCTGGTTTTCTCACAGATGGTGCCCAACTGACCCTACTATACTGTATAGTCAACAAAATCAAAAACAAACAATGCGCATACGTGAAATTAAAAATATAAAAGGACATTGCACCCTATGTATATATATATATATATATATATATATATATATATACAAGGGTACAAAGTAGTGCCAGCATTGCTAGAAATAGGAGTCGAAATACGACTCAAAGAGCCTTGAACACACTATCACATGAGCTGAATGAAAGAGGGGGAGCAAGAGGAAAATAACACCTTCCCCATCTGAGACAAAGTGACAAATGAGGCAACAGATATATCCATTTCACTTGATGTCAAACTCTGAATTTATCTTAGTTCTCATAAGCGGATCTTACCAGCCTGAGGTTAAAAGGGGTACATCTTGCCTTGTCGTGCTCATGAGAAAACTGTTGAACACCATCTGCTGAATTCAAATTCTGTAGGAGTGTATAGTATAAATAAAATAATACAATATATGAAATAATAGTATACATAGCACATTAGTAATTGAACATCGTCATCATCATCATCATCATCATCATCATCATTTAACTTCTGCTTTCCATGCTAGCATGGGTTGGACGATTTGACTGAGGACTGGCAAACCAGAAGGCTGCACCAGGCTCCAATTTGATCTGGCAGAGTTTCTACAGCTGGATGCCCTTCCTAACGCCAACCACTCCGAGAGTGTAGTGGGTGCTTTTACATGCTACCGGCACGAGGGCCAGTCAAGCGGTGCTGACAACGGCTACGCTCAAATGGTGTTTTTTACATGCCACCTGCACAGGAGCCAGTGAAGCAGCACTGGCAACGACCTTGCTCGAATGATGCTTTTTATGTGCCACCAGCACAGAAGAAAGACAGCTGCACTGGCAGTGATCCCACTCGGATGGAGCTGTTAGCGCTCCACTGGCACATGTACCAGTCATTGAATTTGGTTCAATTTCGATTTCACTTGCCTCAACAGGTCTTTGCGAGCAGAGTTTAGTGTCCAATGAAGGAAAGGAATGTATAAGTGGGCTGGCTACACCCCTTGCAAAGGTTATGGTCTCGCTTAACCTAAAGGTAAATTAATAAACAAGGGTAAAAAGTAGTACGAGCATTGCTAGAAATAGGAGTCAAAAAACGACTAATGCCAACCCTTATGGGAGTGTAATGAGTGCCTTTTATGTGATACCAGCAAAAATATGTTTTTATATATACAATATATCTAATATAATAAATGCAAAAACTAATTTCTGTGTGTCAGTGTGTCACACATTGACCCTCTCTCAATAATGTTTCTACTGTTGATGATATTTTATTAGAAGTAGTAGTGGGTATGTGAGAGAAAGCGGGACTGAACACTGAATTCATTTCCTTAGTACCACCACCATCTCCACTACATCTGCCACGCACACACCATTCAGACTTCTAACACCACCACCATCAATACCTTCT
>NC_042997.1:212667841-212695341 GCF_006345805.1 Octopus sinensis | reverse complement strand
CGCAGCTCATACGATCAACGGAACAGCTTGCTCATGAAATTACTGTGCAACTGGCTGAGCATTCCACAGGCATGTGTACCCTTAATGCAGTTCTCAGGGAGATTCAGCATGACAGAGAGTGTGATAAGGCTGGCCCTTTGAAATACAGGTACAACTCATTTTTGCCAGGTAAATGGCAAAATTATATCTTCTCTCAATAACTTCCCTCACGTATATTTGGCCAACCAGCTTGGTTTTATAGAACCTCCAAGAAAACTTCCAAGGAACAAATTTTCACTGTAAAAAACAATTTTGAAATAATGAGCAACAGTTTAAAACATAAAACAGGGATTAATCTGATCGTTAGTACATGTGTCCTCATGATTAGATTAAACTAATTATTTATTGCTTATTAGGTAATAATAGATGTTTGATCAGAATGACCAGAACCTCACTGTTGTTGTTGCTTTTTTTTTTTTTTCTGTCTTATATTTGATGTCTAACATTGGAACTCAGTTTATTTGGTAAATAGGAGGTGCAATGGCCCAGTTAGGGCAGCGGACTCGCGGTCGTAGGATCGCGGTTTCGATTCCCAGACCGGGCGTTGTAAGTGTTTATTGAGCGAAAACACCTAAAGCTCCACGAGGCTCCGGCAGGGGATGGTGGTGATCCCTGCTTTACTCTTTCACCACAACTTTCTCTCACTCTTACTTCCTGTTTCTGTTGTACCTGTATTTCAAAGGGCTGGCCTTGTCACTCTCTGTGTCACGCTGAATATCCCTGAGAACTACGTTAAGGGTACACGTGTCTGTGGAGTGCTCAGCCACTTACACGTTAATTTCCAGAGCAGGCTGTTCCGTTGATTCGGATCAACCGGAACCCTCGTCGTCGTAACCGACGGAGTGCTTCCAATTTGGTAAATGTCCTACCTATCAGAGGCAGACAGATAGACAGAGCTGTTAAATATGCGATTGAAAATGTATTCAATTATATTTATCAATAATTATCTTCTCCCACCAGAAACAATAATCAGTTGCCTGTAAAAAATCATAATGACTTTCCATACCCCTTGCTATTAACTGTTTATGAAATAAATAGAAGCTTTTATAGTTTCAATTAATAATTGTTATTACCTTGAGAGACCATCGCAGCAAGATGGAAAGTTGCCAGTTGAAGAAAGAGATTCATATGAACCAAAAGTTGTTTGCTGACCGTTTCGGAATGGATACAAGAATTGATTCTTCTGATATATGTTAAATATTCAACGGCAAATTATTCTTTTATTTATTTGAAAACATTTGCTCCAGTGTGGCCAGAGCCAACTGGTAGGAACCAGTAAGTGCATAAAAGAGTAATAATTCTCATATTATACTTGTTTCAGACATAAACAATTATATCATGGAAGAATCTGTAAAGACACCCATTCACTATTAATTGCATTGAATTATTATTATTATTATTATTAACAATGATAACAATAATGGGTTGAAACTTAATAAGTAGTACTTATTTTATTGACCCCAAAAGGATTAAAGACAAAGCCATCCTCTGCAGAATTTGAACTCAGAACATAAAGACAGATGAAATGCTATTGAGCATTTTGTCCAGCATCCTAACGATTCTGCCAACTCACTGCCTTGATGACGACGACGATGATGATGACAATGATGATGATGGTGGTGGTGATGATGATGATGATGATGATGAGATGATGATGATGATGATGGTGATGGTGATGGTGATGATGATGATGATGATGATGATGATGATGATGATGGTGATGATGGTGATGATGGTGATGATGATGATGATGATGATGATGATGGTGATGATGATGATGATGATGGTGATGATGGTGATGATGATGATGATGGTGATGATGATGATGATGGTGATGATGATGGTGATGATGATGATGATGGTGATGATGATGATGATGATGATGATGATGGTGATGATGATGATGATGATGATGATGATGATGATGATGATGATGGTGATGATGATGATGATGATGATGATGATGTGATGATGATGATGATGATGATGATGGTGATGATGATGATGATGGTGATGATGATGATGATGATGATGATGATGATGATGGTGGTGATGATGACGACGACGACGATGACAATTATTACATCTCACCATCCTCTGTTGTACACCCACCATCTGACAACTGACATTGCATTCCTGTGTTTATGTTGCCTTCATGATTATTTTAGATTTTTTTTGTCCACTTTCTATGCTGATACGAGTTAGACTAATAGATGTGTGTGTGTGTGTGTGTGTGTGTGTGCGTGTGTGCATATATCTATAGTTAATCCAAACAAGAAAACAAAAAGACAACAACGCAAGGACGTGGAACAAATAAAGTATTATTGGACGCTCAGGAAAGAAGGGCAGAAGGAGGGTTTGATGTTTCGAGCAGAGCTCTTCGTCGGAAACATAGGAGAAGGAAAGATCCCGAGAAGGGAAGACAGAGGAAAAAAAAAAATCGCTAGTGATACAGACGAGGTCACATATATATATATATATATATAGAGAGAGAGAGAGAGAGAGAGAGAGACACACACACACACACACACACCAACATACATAAAAACAAATTCTCATACAAACAACATGGCCGAAAAGGCCTTAAGATACCACAAAAATTGCAATATTTTCACCAATTTCCCAGTCATGATGAGCAAAACACGAAACTGGTAGACTGTCATTATATTCTATCTTATAAAACATATTCAAATAAATTGTGTGCATTTTCCTTCTTATGTTATATCATCATCATCGTTTAACGTCCGCTTTCCATGCTAGCATGGGTTGGATGGTTCAACTGGGGTCTGGGAAGCCAGAAGGCTGCACCAGGCCCCAGTCTGATCTGGCAATGTTTCTACAGCTGGATGCCCTTCCTAACGCCAACCACTCCGTGAATGTAGTGGGTGCTTTTTACGTGCCACCAACACAGGTGCCAGACGAGGCTGGCAAATGGCCATGATCGGATGGTGCTTTTTATGTGCCACCGGCACAGAGGCCAGTCGAGGCGGCACTGGAACGGCCACGTTCGGATGGTTCTCTTACGTGCCACCGGCACTGGTATCACAGCTACAATTTCCATTGATGTTGAATATGCATGTATGTATGTATGTATTATCACCATCATCATTTCATGTCCATTGTCGATGCTGGTGGATGTTGGATGGTTTGACCCGGGCTGGCATGCTGGAAGGCTGCACCACACTCCATTCTGATTTGGCAGGGTTTCTACAGCTGGACGCCCTTCCTAACACCAACCACTCTGAGAGTGTAATGGGTCTTTTAACATGCCACTGGCACGGGTGCCATTTTTCCTGACCCCAGTATCTGCCATGGTTTCACTTGGCTCGATGCATCTTCTCATTTATCATTTACTAATAGAATGTGGTGGAAATGGTCAAGAACAGGATTAACAAGCTCTTAGACATTGGTTAAAGACTAGCAAATTGCATAAAGTCAAAGGTGACCAATGAAACATTCAACATTTTGTGCAAAAAAATGTATTTTTGAAATAAGATAATTTGGGTCAGAATTTACATTATTTACATTATTTACATTTGACAGATATTTGTCCTCATCTTGTTTGTTGTTAACACAACATTTAGGCTGATATACCCTCTAGCCTTCTTCAGGTGTCTTGGGGAAATTTCAAACTTGGGTTCTCATTCCTAAGGTATTTTTCGATGTTGTTATTATTATTATTATTATTATTATTATTATTATTATTATTGTTGTTATTATTATTATTATTATTATTATTATTATTATTATTATTATTATTATTATTATCATTATTATTATTATTATTACTATTATTGTTATTTTACCTTCTTTCTTCAAATTTTCTTCCGTTTCTCACCGAGTGTTTTCCATACACCTAGGGCAGAGAAGCTCATTGTATGCATTCCCAGATTACACACACAAATTCACAGGTAAAATATGTATTTAAAAAATTAATGAATAAATAAATTCATGAATGGATGTTGTTTTCACAGCGATAATGCTCTTCCCAGTACATGAGCTGTTCCAGTTAACACAATTTTTTGCACTTCCTGTAGGGATGGTAAGCCTTATTATTATTATTATTATTATTATCCAGGTCCTTGCCTGGAATCGAACAAGGAATCTTAACCACTACGCTATATGCCCATAGATAATTTGGGTCAGTATTTCTCACCAGTTTTATGTAAACCTAATATAAATCTAATTATATGGCAGACCTAAGGTATAAATTAAAGGATTGATATTCATTCTTGTAAAATTAACCATTCTATTGATTTTTTTAATAGTTTTATTGTTGTTTTTAGTTGTTTATGATTCACAAGTTGCCTGATTTGATGCTTCCTGCACACAACATGGTAGCTTATTCCAACAATAAACAAAATCTAAGTCTGAACTGATACAGCATGACATCGACCATCAGAACAAAGATCAAAACAGTTGCTAAGCAACAGCAGAAATATGCAAATTATTTTGCCAATCTTATCAGAATCACTTGATTTATTATTGAAGGATATATAACTGATTGAACTAGGTATTAACGAACAAATAATTAGATTTTTAATTTCACATGTTTATTTCGACATTTCTCGTCAGAAAACTTCAAGAAGGAAAATCTATTTGAATAATATACCGAATTCTGCAAGAAGAGTTAAAGTTTAATTCTACCAATTCTTCAACTAAAAACTGATAAAATTCCGCTACACTCGAAATTTTCTACAAAAAAACATCAGCAAGAAAGGAAAATGGAGACATAAAGGGAGAGGAAAGGGAGAGACAAAGAGACAGACAGACTGAGAGAGATGCAGACTGATAGACAAAGACAGGAAGAGAGAGAGAGAGAGAGAGAGAGAGAAGCAAAAAGAGGGAGTTAAGAGAACATCAGTTAATCATTTAAACTATTTTAACATATTTGTTTCTTGTAGTTGTGTCTTATTGGTTTTAAGACATTTTCTTTTCATTTCGATGAGTGAAAAATATTCCACCCATGCCAGCATGGAAGACAGACACCAAACAATGATGATGATGTTCAATATTGAACGAAAACTAATAGATCTGGCAGCTGTCAGCTAAACAAAGTTTCCAAATATGAAATATTTTATATCACATGATATTTTCTTAGTAAATCTTTACTAAAATAATAAAGTGACATTGTCAAAAAGATCAGGACTACAACTTTTGTGTCAACAGATTTCATAGTTTTAGCTGCGACATTGATAATTTGGTTGCAAATCTTCATGAGGACAAATCTTGGCTAATAGAAAGCTACAAGAACTCCTCAACAATTTATCCCTAAAAGAAAGGTTTCAAATACATGGGCCAATATCTTCTATTTCTAAACAAATGCCAGATTTAAAATGTGAAAATCCGAATTTTTTTGCCAATGATGGAATCCAAGAAAGAAATGTCAACCTTGTTCTGGTCCAACATTTTAAATAGTAAAGTCATACTGTGAATCCTATAACCATATTCCTGTAAAATTGTATGAAAATCTATGTAAATAAGGGTTTGTTAAGTAGGTTGGGTTTTTGGAATCATATGAAAGAAAACATTCAACCATTCATGGGTTTCTCAGTTTCTCTAAATTCTAATCAATTTCAGACAAGTTAGAAACTCAACAATAAGAATGGATGTTAAAACACACCACCATTATTTTTACTTCCATTTCCCCATGTTGACATGATTTGGACTGGATATTTCAAAGCAATATTTAAGGACCATATGCACTTCCTGGTGCCAATCTTTTATGACTTGCAGGAACATGGTAAACCTGTTCAAAAAACTTGTTTTATTAGTTTTCATAAATGCCAAGTTTCTCATTTGGAACCCATAAATCTGAATACAAATTTACAGACAGCAAGATAAAAGAAGATGTTGGACTGACAGAATCGGTAGAGCATCAGACAAAATACTATTGTGATATCTATATATATAAAACTCTAGTTGTGTGAGTGTATGTCCCCTTCGATTTAGATTCCTAACTACTCCCACATTTTGCGGTGCAGTTTAACCAAATTCGGGTATCTTATGGTCGTGATTCATATCGAGCCCGTCTGAGTATTAGCGCGCGTCTACGATGAGTCTACGATTTTAAAAATAATTTAACATAATTTTTTATTCCATTTTAATGCATAATTTTTCGTGTGTCGATGACGGCGGAGTTGGCGTCCACGCTCACAGCTGCAGCTGTTTGCTTCTCCCCCTTCTTCCCTCCCTCGTGAAGCTGTGGGGAAGGGAGTGTAAGGAAATCAACATCATAAAGCGTTGTCAAGGAGACCAGCGTTCTTTTAGAACAACGACTTCATGGCTTGAAGACACCAAAACAGAAATGGCTAAGAAAGCCCGAATTGGCATCTATAAGGGAAGTAACTCTCTAAAAATGCTTATATAGTTATTTCCCTTACAAACCCAAGCAACGCCGGGCGATATTGCTAGTTTATTCTATTTTAAAGTGGTAAGCTGGCAGAATCGTTACCACACCAGACGAAATGCTTAACAGTACTTCTCTGGCTTTACTTTCTGAGTTCAAGTCCTGCTGAAGTCAACTTTACCTTTCATTCTTTTGGAGCTAATAAATACTAGGGGATGGAGGGGTGTCGATATATTTAACTCGCCCTCTCCCCACAAAATTTCAGGCATTGTGCCTATCATAGAAAGGATGTTAATTCTGGCTTTTTACATTCTGAGATGAAATTAGACTGAGATCAGTTGTGCCTTTCATGCGTCTCGTGCCAATAAAATAAACTACCAAGCAAGAATCTACTGATAAGAATCTCAACTGAATCTTTTTTGTGTTGTTTATGTTTTAAGGGCAGTTGAGGATGCAAACCCCAACAGCCAGGATATTTCTGTGACGAGTAGCAGCCTAAAAGGATGGCCTTTCATTTTACTAAATCAAAGAGACTCTAGAAAAGTACAACGTCTTCAATTTTCTTCTTTTCAGATAATGAGACAATCTGAAGCAAATAAGACATTACATCAATCTTTGTGGTACACCTGAGTGTTGTGGTGCACCTGAGCACTGTATACAATAATTTCATTATTATCATTATTACATCAAGGACATTTATGTATTTTGATTCTCCTCCATCTTCTTGCAGCTTCTTTGTGAAACATTTTCTGTTACTTGTTTAAATTTGCTCATTCACTGAATGAAATATGCCTCAACAAACTGCAATTACAATAAAAAGAAACAGAAAAATTATAAAATCGAGGTAAACCTTTTGCCTTGGTCACATGTAATCTTCATATGGTTCTTGTCTTTTTATTTCATGAAAATAGTAAATTTTACAAAATTAAAATTTTTTTATAAATATTTCACCAGCTGAATAGCAATTATTTTCTTATTACCTCATTGTAAAATGTCATTAACTGTAATTAAATGCAAATATCTAAGTTTAATTAACTTATAACTAATGCGTGATATAGAAATTGTTTCGTTATCATAAATGGCAAAAATTACTTTGCCTGGTTTGTTTTATTATCTTTGTTTCAAGTAGAGTTTGCTGTTGGTGAATGAAAATGTCCTCCTTGGGCTGAGTGCAGAAGCGATTAACAACGTTAATTAACAATTACCAGAAGCTTTAATAACTGTGGATAGTGTTTTCTGTGTTGGTCTTTGGATGAAAAATAACAGTAACAATTACAGACAAGCAGAGATATGCTGCTGGGATCTATGATAATCTAACTGGTATGATGATCTGTGGCTGGTCTACCATCATCATCATCATCATCATCATCGTTTAGCGTCTGCTTTCCATGCTAGCATCGGTTGGATGGTTCAACTGGGGTCTAGATGCCCTTCCTAACGCCAACCACTCCATGAGTGTAGTGGGCGCTTTTTACGTGCCACCGGCACGAGGCCAGTCGGGGCTGCACTGGCAATGGCCACGAACGGATGGTGCTTTAAACGTGCCACCGGCACGAGGCCAGTCGGGGCGGCGCTGGCAACAGCCACGACTGGAAAATAATTGTACTATATTCATGGCAACAAAAAATCTTATATTCTATCTGCCATTGGCTGGTGGTGAATGAGAATGGAGACATTGAGTAGTTGTCTCAACATTCAGGGGTTTCTGCCAAAAGCCAACCTTTATATAAGGCACAATAAGAAACTTCTAAAAAGTCGAATCACATGATAGCTTAATTCTGATTGGTTGCTTAATCAGCTGATCATGTGAAGCCATTGTAGCTTAGCCATGATGTCTACTCAGCTACTTAGCAATTCGGTTTCAAATCCACTACACCTTATAAACATAACACACATTTTATGTAAAGTATTCAATTTAATTATGAATAGGGCATCCAGCTGTACACTACCGTCAGAAATTAATTAGCACCCTTGATTTGCTCATGATTAATAACAATTATGTGGTGTGCTGGGATATGTTTTAATAAATTTTTGATTAAAAACGAGTTCATTTCTGATAATAAGTTAATTAAATTAAGAAAATGTAAGAAAATGTAGAAATTTGAGAAGTGCTAATTAATTTCCGACGCAAGTGTAGAAACTCTGCCAGATCAGATTGGAGCCTGGTGCAGCCATCTGGTTCGCCAGACCTCAGTCATTCATCCAACCCATGCCAGCATGGAAAGCAGACGTTAAATGATGACGATGATGATGATATTATAAATATACACATGCTTAATCACCCTAACGCATTATAAAGAAGTGTACAGTCAGGATTCTGTTTTCATCTTTCCAATGGGAATTTATTGACTGATTTGAAGGAAACTTGGCTACTATTTCTTGCAGGTCGAGTATCCCCATAAAAGCTCTTACATTTGTGAATGTCTGTATATCATTGGTAATATTTGTCCCAGACAATGAATGCTGGAGGGAAATTTTACAACAGTTTCGTCTCCTCTGTTTATCTCTTTACTCTCCCTTTTACTCTTTTACTTGTTTCAGTCATTTGACTGCGGCCATGCTGGAGCACCGCCTTTAGTCGAGCAAATCGACCCAGGGACTTATTCTTTTGTAAGCCCAGTACTTATTCTATCAGTCTCTTTTGCCGAACCGCTAAGTAACGGGGACATAAACACACCAGCATCGGTTATCAAGCAATGCTAGGGGGACAAACACAGACACACAAACACACACACATATATACATATATATATATATACATATATACGACGGGCTTCTTTCAGTTTCCGTCTACCAAATCCACTCACAAGGCTGTGGTCGGCCCGAGGCTATAGTAGAAGACACTTGCCCAAGGTGCCACGCAGTGGGACTGAACCCAGAACCATGCGGTTGGTAAACAAGAAACTTACCACACAGCCACTCCTGTGACATTTCACTGAACTTTCTCAACCAAAACTCACTTCAAAAGGAACAGTGGTGTGGGTCACTCATTATAATGTCATTAGTCATTAGTCATAAGAGGTTGTCAATCATGGACAAGGACAGTCACACCATAAATGTGTGTTTCCATATATCTATTATTTTAAGCAGATTATTACATATTCTTTTACTTGTTTCAGTCATTTGACTGTGGCCATGCTGGAGCACAGCCTTTAGTCGAGCAAATCGACCCAAGGACTTATTCTTTGTAAGCCTAGTACTTATTGTATCGGCCCCTTTTGCCGAATTGCCAAGTTATGGGGACATAAACACACCAGCATCAGTTGTGAAGCAATGTTGGGGTGGTGGGGGACAAACACAGATACACAAACATATACACACACATACATATATATATATATATTATATATATATATATATATATATATATATATATATTATATTAAATTAGAGATAAAACCACTATTAGGCAAATCATACAATGAAAAATGTAAGCCAATACATAAGATTATTTAATTTATATTATTTAAATATGTAAGTTTGGATTTATTCCCTAATATTTATTATTATTATATATATATTATATATATATATACAAATTGAGATAGGGGTTGTAAATGCAACCCTCCATGGGATGGAAACTGAAAGAAGTCTGTCGTATATATATATATATTATATATATATATATATATATACAAGATAAGAAAATGGAGAATACATCTAAATCAAATATCAATTACCAGATAATACTCAATCACATACTTTATTAACCACCACATAAGAGACTGTAGGGTTAAATATAAAAAGCAGAACAAATCAGTGTACATAAAGGAATGTACATAAAAAAGTGTACATAAAAGAGTAATGTTGTATACACTTTTTTATGTACATTCCTTTATGTACACTGATTTGTTCTGCTTTTTTATATTTAACCCTACAGTCTCTTATGTGGTGGTTTAATAAAGTATGTGATTGAGTATTATCTGGTAATTGATATTTGATTTAGATGTATTTCTCCATTTTCTTATCTTGTATATATATATATATATACAACAGGCTTCTTTCAGTTTCCATCTGCAAAATCCACTCACAAAGCTTTGGTCAGCCTGAGGCTATGGTAAAAGACACTTGCCCAAGGTGCCACACAATGGAACTGAACCCGGAACCATGTGGTTAGGAAGCAAGCTACTTACCACACAGCCATGTCCAAATATATTAATACTATATTGTAAAAACATATTTACAAGGATATATGAGATACTTAAAGGTTTACAATATATAAAATAACATTTTAGATAAACCTGTTTTGCCACATGTGTTCATTATTTATATAAAAATACGACAGAATAAAGCAGATGATTAGATGGAATCATGAATACCAGTTATGCACTGGGGTCGATATAATCGACTTAATCCATTTGTCTGTCATTGTTTGTCCCCTCTATGTTTAGCCCCTTGTGGGTAGTAAAGAAATATATATTGACATTAAAAAACAAGGATGATTTTTCTTTGCCAAACATGTATTTTCAACAGATCTTATACAGAGACAAGTAGAATAAGATGTGAGCACATCTCATGGTTGAAAAGATGAAAACAGAATCCTGACTATAGAAATCTTTATAATGTGTTAAGGTGATTAAGTGTGTGTATATTTACTTACTGACACTTGAGCCCCATGCTAGTAGGGTGTTAAGGGCACCATCTGAGCGTGATCATTGCCAGAGCGGCTATCTGGCCTCCGTGCCGGTGGCACATAAAAGACACCATTCAAGCATGATCGTTATCAGCATCGCCTTACTGGCACCTGTGCCGGTGGCATGTGTAAAATATTCGAGCAAGGTCGTTGCCAGTACCACCTGACTGGCCCTGTGCCGGAGGCATGTAAAAAGCACCCACTACACTCTCAGAGTGGTTGGCGTTAGGAAGGGCATCCAGCTGTAGAAACTCTGCCAGATCAAGATTGAAGCCTGGTGCAGCCATCTGGTTGCCAGCCCTCAGTCATTCGTCCAACCCATGCTAGCATGGAAAGCGGACGTTAAACAATGATGATGATGATGATGATGGTATTTATAATATATATTCATAATTAAACAGAATATTTTACATAAAATGTGTGTTATGTTGATAAGGTGTAGTGGATTTGAAACCGAATTGCTAAGTAGCTGAGTAGACACCCTGGCCAAGCTACAATGGTTTCACATGATCAGCTGATTAAGCAACCAATCAGAATCAAGCTATCATGTGATTCGAATTTTTAGAAGTTATCAGTTTTTTATAACCTTAAGCAAGACTTTCCAGAAACTTTGACTTCATAATTAGCCAGAAGTTTACATAACATTTCCGTAACATTTACAGCCATTGACCAATGCATGCATGCCATTGTTGATTCACATTTACATGGGTCAGTCATACCTTATATGGCAATATATATAGGCTGTGGCTCTAAACTGGAAGTTTAAGTGAAGTGGTTCAAATCTGACCAAAACCTCATTACAGTGGGAAGTTCCAGTGAATTGTTTTCATTTACAATAAAGAATCTTTTAAAGAGATTTTTTAAAATTGTATTTCAATAAATATTTACAAAGAAAATCAGATATTTATCATACAAACAGCAGGATTAACTGGTTTACTAACTGGAGGCTGTTATAAAATAAACGAACCACTTAAAAAATAAGTTGTTTTACTTGGTAGAAGGAACAGAATTCAATAAATTGAAATACATTTACAGCAGAAATAACTGCACTTTTAACTGAACGTTTTGGTAAATCCATCCCCAATTTTAGTGTATGTTATTTTCTTCATCCAGTTCCTCCTCAAACTTGACCAAAAATAAAAGACAAACATTACTTTTCTTTGCACTGCAAATGTGAATTTAATGGACAAATTGAATGAATTGACAATTTTTAAAGAAATTTTATTTCTGCTGACAGTAAATTGGCAGAAGTTATTGGAGCATTGGATAGAATACCCAGAAGTATTCCAACATTCTAATTTCAAACCTAACTCAGGTAAATTTTTGCTTTTTATTCTATGGTGGAATGAAGAGGGTGATCAAAAGGTGCCGGTACAGGATTCATTTTATTTCATTTCATCTAGTTTCAGCTCATGAGTTGTGGCCATGCTGTGGCACCGCCATTTAAAAAAATATGGAATGCTTCACGAATTTGCGTGTCATCTTTGTGCAGGGGCCATGCTAATCTTCTCTGTATCGTTCCAATTTTAGAATATGTACCACCGTAGCTAGATTGTGGATTGACAGGACTGAAAGAATTACAGATCATATACCTACAGAATTTGTCCATGCTTTTGCTTCTGTGTTGAAATTCAGCCATGGCCTGTCCCATCACCCAGTTTAATATGATGAATTGGCACTTTGGGTGCCAGATTATGTTATTATGCTTGTTGCCTTCGTTTGAGGCTAAAAGATACAAATAAATAATGAGGGAAGCACTCCGTCGGTTACGACGACGAGGGTTTCGGTTGATCCGAGTCAACGGAACAGCCTGCTCGTGAAATTAACGTGTAAGTGGCTGAGCACTCCACAGACACGTGTACCCTTAACGTAGTTCTCGGGATATTCAGCGTGACACAGAGAGTGACAAGGCCGGCCCCTTGAAATACAGGTACAACAGAAACAGGAAGTAAGAGTGAGAGAAAGTTGTGGTGAAGAGTACAGCATACAGGGGATCACCACCATCCCCTGCCGGAGCCTCGTGGAGCTTTAGGTGTTTTCGCTCAATAAACACTCACAACGCCCGGTCTGGGAATCGAAACCGCAATCCTACGACCGTGAGTCCGCTGCCCTAACCACTGGGCCATTGCGCCTCCACATAAATAATGAATTACTTGAACAAATGCTTTTGATCTGAACGAATGACAAATGGACAGAGAAACCCAAGTCTTATTACAATATTCATCTGATTACATTCACTCTGTTACTCAGCTTTGTTTTATAGTTTTATAACATTTAGTTGGCTAATTAAAACATTTAACTCAGCCTCATTCTTAAATAATCATCTGGGTATCACCTCTCAGTTGTATCATCCTCATCACCACCACTACCACCACTACCACTCCAATTGTTGACTCTCTCCTTCCTTCATACACAATTACTTCAACAACAGACATAGTTCATATCTAAATTGTCAATATTTGCATACTCAATATACATTTCTACTTACGATACATCAACATGTTAATTTCACATCATTATTCTAAACACACACAACAAACACCCTTTAAACAGACACAGTAGGCATACTTTAAAAGTACACAATGTACTCACTTTAAACATACACAATATATATTTTAAATGCATAAAATACACACGTTTTAACTGTACATAACACACACACACATTAAACATACACAATATACATGTTTTAAACCTGCCTGACAGACACACTTTAAACACACACAATAGACACACTTCAAAGAACCGTCCACTTCGACATCCTCGCCCCCTCCTCCACTTCCTCTTCACCATAATTCCACTGACTACATACAACCATTTCAGCATGTTCACTTCCATCTGCTGTATCTGCGTTTATTATATAACACTTATTGCCAGCAGAAATGATTGATTTTTTCAAAAGTTGTATTTCTGTGCCACTTCCGTACCATTACGGTTGCATTGTAGCATTGATCCATGTTGTAGTGGTTTAACAAAGCTCCAACATGGGGGAAGAAGTGGTTTGAAAGAAAATCTGGAATCACAAAGGAGTCATGAGTGGAGATAGAGATAGAGATGCGAGAGAGAGAGAAGAGAGAGAGAGAGAGATTAGAGAGAGAGAGAGAGATAGAGAGAGAGAGATTGAGAAGAACAAAAAGAGAGAGATTTGAGAGAGGAGAGAGAGAGAGAGAGAGGAGAGTAGAGCGAGAGAGAAGAGAGAGAGAGAGAGAGAGAGAGAGAGAGAGAGATAGAGATAGAGAGAGAGAGAGAGAGAGAGAGAGAGAGAGGACAGAGAGAGAGAGAGAGAGAGAAGAGAGAGAGAAGAGAAGTGAGAAGAGAGAGAGATAGTGAGAGAGGAGAGATAGGAGAGAGTAGACAGAGGGGAGAGAGAGGAGAGAAGAGAGATAGCATCTAGAGAGAAGAGAGAGGAGGAGAGAGAGAGAGAGAGAAGAGAGAGAGAGAGAGAGAGGAGAGAGAGAGAGAGAGAGAGAGAGAAAGAGAGTAGAGAGAGAGAGGAGAGAGAGAGAGGAGAGGAGAGAGAGAGAGAGAGGAGAGAGCGAGAGAGAGAGAAGAGAGAGCGGTTTCTGATGAGTTTCTTCAATCAGACAATGTAACACCAAAAATATTGTTTACAATGAGATTGTCTCGTTATTGACTTATTGGAATTGAAACATGTATTTTTGTATAGATAATAACGTATTGATAATAAATTGAGATAATAATGATAAATAGATATTGTTTAGATAATGGAAGAGAGGTAATAATTTACAAGTCATGGTGCTTGGAAAATGAGGAATAGATAGTAATGTAAAGATAATAATGTGTAGATTATAGTGATGAAGGGGTAATATATTGATAAAAAGTATATGAAATTCAACTGGATTGGCTACAGTGTATCATCATTGTGGGTGTCAGCAACATCAGGATCATCACAAGCCTTGTCAGCATCAGCAGGCAACTACAGCAGAGAAATCCTTAAGGTTCATTTGATTTAGATTCGTAAAATTCCTGGCACCACTGGGGAAAAACTTGCAATTGAAGGAAAGAAAATGTTTAGATGATACTTTACAGCTGTTTCTTGAACAGTTGCATATTGGTAACAAACTTCCATTCCCTCAGTTACCAGTTTTTCACCAGTGATACAATGAATGGATTTTGTTTACTTACCTTAGTTAAATCAGTATGATGGATTTCCTTCCTATCTCATCCTGGTCATTGCCCAACTAATTAAGGACAGGGTTAGTCTATATGAAATGCAGTTTGGTTTTGTGCAAGGGAGAAGCATCACTGAGGCTGTATTCCTGGTAAGGAAGCTGCAGGAGAAATACATAGCGAAAGGTAAGCCTCTGTACTTGGCTTTTGTTGACTTGGAGAAAGCCTTTGACAGGGTCTCCCTATCCATTATCTGGGCCTCAATGCAGAAACTCGGGACGGATGAGTGGTTGGTGAATGCTGTACAAGCCATGTACAGAGACACTACAAGTAAGGTGAGGACTGACAACGAATTCAGGGTGCAACTAGGGGTTTACCAAGGTTTGATCCTCAGCTCCCTCTTGTTCATTATAGTCCCCAGGCAATAACGGAGGAATTTGAGACAGACTGAACTTGAGAGCTCTTCTATGCTGATGACCTTGTTCTTGTGGCTGAATCACTACCAGAACCGGAGAAAGTTTTCAGATATGGAAGCAAAGTCAGGAATCGACAAGCCTTAGAGTAAACCTAGCAGAAATGAAAGTCTCAATAAGTAGGAGAGCAGACAAATCACAAACTCCTTCGGGTAAGTGGCCCTGCTCAACCTGTAGAAAAGGCATAGGTAGAAACTCCATTAGATGTACACAGTGTAAGCTACAGACACATAAGACGTGTAGCATTATCAGAGGAAGGTTAACAGGGAAAATAGCTTTTGAGTGTGGAAGATGCACAAGTAGACTAAACAATGAAAATGTAGAGAAAATAGACTCCATCAACTGCCAGGTGGGTAAGCTAGAGGTAGTAGAGAGCTTAGATTATCTAGATAACCAAGTTAGTAGTAGCTGCAAGAGTAAGAATAAGCTGGGCAAAGTTTAGAGAGAGATCCTGCCTCTGCTGGCAACATGGCTGCGACTGCTGGGGACATGCATAGGCTTGAAAGAAATGAAGCCAGTATGCTTTGCTGGATGTGCAATGTCAGGGTGCATGTATGTCAGAGTGTAAGTATCTGGAGAGAAAATTTGGGCATAAGAGGGACAGGGCTATCCGAGTCGACAGTACCCAGGTAGATAAAGCAATTAAGGATATGGAGACAGGAAAAGCCCCCGGCCCATCAGGAATCACTGCTGAGATGCTTAACATATCTGGTGACGTGGGTTATGGTCTTGTCACCCACACCGTAAATCAGGTTGTTTATGAAGGAGTCATACCCAATGACTGGTGTAGCAGCACCATAGTCAACTGCTACAAGGGGAAAAGTGATGCTTTTGCTAGAAATAACTACAGCGGTATCAAATTATTGGATCGGGTGATGAAAGTTACAGAGAGGGTCATAGCCCAACTGATTAGCAAGAGAGTTAGTCTAGATGAGAAGCAGTTTGGTTTTGTGCCAGGCAGAAGCACCACAGAAGCACCAAGGCAACTGTAGGAGAAATATCTAGCGAACGATAAACGTCTTGGCTTTTATTGACTTTGAGAAAGCCTTTGACAGGGTCCCCCAATCACTTATCTGGTGGTCAGTGCAGTAACTGGGGACAGATGGGTGGCTGGTAAGAGCTGTACAAGCCCTGTACAGGGATGCTGTCAGCAAGGTAAGTGTTGGCAATGAGTATAGTGAAGAATTCTAAGTAGAAGTAGGGGTTCACCAAGGATCAGTCCTCAGCCCCCTCCTATTTATCATAGTCCTCCGGGCAATAACGGAGGAATTCAAGACAGGATGCCCCTGGGAGCTCCTCTATGCTGATGACCTTGCTCTAATAGCTGAGTCACTGCCAGAACTGGAGACGAAGTTTAGAGTATGGAAGCAAGGTCTAGAATCAAAGGGCCTTAGGGTTAACCTGGCAAAAACCAAAGTCTTAGTAAGTAGGAAGACAGAAAAATCACAAATGCCTTCAGATTGATGGCCCTGCTTGATCTGTAGAAAAAGCAAAGGTAGAAACTCTATAAGATGTACCTGGTGTAAGCTATGGATACATAAGAGGTGCAACAATATCAAAGGAAGGTTAACTGGGAAGATAGTTCTTGTGTGTGGAAGATGCACAGGGGCAATATACACAGAAGATGTACAGAAAACAGATTCCATCTCATGCCAGGGAGAAAAACTAGAAGTAGTTTATAGCTTCCATTACCTAGGTGACCAAGTCAATAGCAGGAGTGGATGCTCTGAGAAGCATAACTGTTAGTATAAGAATATCCTAGGCAAAGTTCAGAGAGCTCCTACTTCTGCTGTTAATAAAGGGCCTCTCACTCAGAGTGAAAGGTAGACTGTGTGAACAGCCATGCTACACAGCAGTGAAATATGGACTGTGACTGCTGATGACATGCGTAGGTGCAAGAAAAATGAATCTGGCATAATCTTCTGTATGTGTAATGTCAGTGTCCATGGATGACAGAGTGTAAGCACCCTGAGAGAAAAGTTGAACATAAGAAGCATCAGATGTGGTGTGCAAGAGAGACGACTGCATGTGTTGTGTATGGATGAGGACAGCTGTGTGAAGAAGTGTCACACTCTAACAGTGGAGGGAACCTGTGGTAGAGGGAGACCCAGGAAGACATGGGATGAGGTGGTGAAGCATGACCTTGAAATTTTGGGCCTCACAGTCAATGACATGCAACCGAGACCTTTGGAGATATGCCGTGCTTGAGAAGACCCATCAAGCCAAGTGAGATCGTAGTTGTGGCTGATGCCAGTGTCACATAACTGGCCCATTCAAAAGTACTCCTCAATCGTCAGGCAATATGCTGTGCTTGAGAAGACCTTTTGAATCAAGTGAAATCATAGCTGTGGCTGATGCCAGGACTGCCTTACTGGCCCCTGTGCTAGTGGTACATAAAAAGCACCCACTACACTCTTGGAGGTGCCACCTGACTGACACCTGTGCCGGTGGCATGTAAAAGGCACCATTCGAGCATGCTTGATGCCAGTGCGGCCTGATATCATCATCATCATCATCATCGTTTAACGTCCACTTTCCATGCTAGCATGGGTTGGACGGTTCAACTGGGGTCTGGCAAGCCCGAAGGCTGCACCAGGCCAGTCAGATCTGGCAGTGTTTCTACAGCTGGATAATCTATATATATACATTATATATATATATGTATATATAGGCCGTCTGCCAGCCTCGGGCCGTCTGCCAGCCTCGGGCCGTCTGCCAGCCTCGTCTGGCACCTGCCAGCCTCATCTGGCACCTGTGTCGGTGGCACATAAAAACACCATCCGAGCGTGGCCGTCTGCCAGCCTCGTCTGGCACCTGTGTCGGTGGCACATAAAAACACCA
Source organism: Octopus sinensis (assembly GCF_006345805.1). Taxonomy (NCBI): domain Eukaryota; kingdom Metazoa; phylum Mollusca; class Cephalopoda; order Octopoda; family Octopodidae; genus Octopus; species Octopus sinensis. Next base: position 212,676,875 of record NC_042997.1, on the reverse strand, counting down.
TCCGAGCGTGGCCGTTCGCCAGCCTCGTCTGGCACCTGTGTCGGTGGCACATAAAATCACCCACTACACTCTCGGAGTGGTGGCGTTAGGAAGGGCATCCAGCTGTAGAAACACTGCCAGATCTGACTGCCTGGTGCAGCCTTCGGGCTCCCCAGACCCCAGTTGAACCGTCCAACCCATGCTAGCATGGAAAACGGACGCTAAATGATGATGATGATGATGATGATGATGTATATATATAATGTATGTATATATATATATATATATATATATATATATATATATATATATATATCTATATATAATATATATATATATATATATATAGAGAGAGAGAGAGAGAGAGAGAGAGAGAGAGAGAGTAGAGAGAGAGACAGAGACAGACAGTAAGACAAACAGACAGATAGACAGAGAGTGAGAATATGAATGAAAGAAGAAAATATGAAAGCAAGTTTTGATCTCATTGTAAAATAAATACACAATCTTTGTGGATTAAATTAGATTAATTGACCATGGCACAACTCAGCAGCTAATCCGTCAGAAAGTCTCTGGCCAATTTGTCCACATCGATGCCTTCATTCAAAATGGTTTTAACATAATGTGAGAGAAGTTTCTCTTATCACAATCACAGCCCATCAATTAATCGCTGAGAACGACTTGTATTCTGTGGTTGAGAAGCATTAAAGATGTATAACAAATGAAAGGCTATATTTGTAATAGCTTCAATATAATATTATAACTAATTGGGAGGAATAATTAATGACTTCTTCTTTTTATTAATTAAAGAATTGTAAAGAGATAATTAATATACAGCAATTGATGGTCCAGCACATTGTGAAAGTTCTCAAAGAGACGACTGCAATATTTTCTCTCAGATATGGAACTAGAATTACAATTGTATTTGGTTCAATGTTTTCTTGTGTTTGACTTCATCCAACCCAGGTCAAAGTTTTGCTCTTCTTAATGTGTCTCTGTGGTTAAGTCTCAAGTTTTCTCCCCAACTATGTGGCTTCAGGTTCAATCCTACAGCACAGCATTTTGGGCAAGTATTTTTTTCCATCATTTCCATTGACCGAGTTTAAATGAGGTATGCTAAAATGGCTGAACAAATTCCCAGTTGATCATCAAAACCTTTTAATGCTTCTTCTGAAAGCTCTTTTAATAAATAATTCATAAGGTCCTCACCAGATGTAAGACATGTAAACCCCGAGGGAAAAAAATCAGTCACATTTGTAAAATGGCTTCTCATAATATCATTCATTTATGCACTGGAAGCATGATTTGGTTCGTTATATAAAAGAATTTGTGTTTCTCATCTTTACTAAACTGCTTTTGCCTGAGCCACTCAGTTAAAAGTCTGTTAAAGCTTTGTAAAACAGTCTATTGTCAAACTACTGCTTTGATCACTACACACCGTATTCTCATTTGATATTCAAATAATCACGGGATCCTAATTATTTGCTTGTAATTTAACAGAATTATTCAGATGTAAACTTCAAGTTCCAGGTTTTTAGCATCTTTTGAATTTAATTTATTGACCACAAAAATTATGACTTCAATAAATAAAACTGTGAAATGAAAGAAGAGAATAAGGCGCAGGAGTGGCTGTGTGGTAAGTAGCTTGCTAACCAACCACATGGTTCCGGGTTCAGTCCCACTGCGTGGCATCTTGGGCAAGTGTCTTCTGCTATAGCCCCGGGCCGACCAATGCCTTGTGAGTGGATTTGGTAGACGGAAACTGAAAGAAGCCTGTTGTATATATGTGTGTGTATGTGTGTGTGTTTGTGTGTCTATGTTTGTCCCCCTAGCATTGCTTGACAACCGATGCTGGTGTGCTTACATCCCCGTCACTTAGCGATTCGGCAAAAAGAGACCGATAGAATAAGTACTGGGATTACACAAAGAATAAGTCCCGGGGTCGAGTTGCTCGACTAAAGGCGGTGCTCCAGCATGGCCGCAGTCAAATGACTGAAACAAGTAAAAGAGTAAAAGAGTAAAAGAGAATAATTAGTTATTTAGTATAGTTCTAGAATTCAACACTGTAACCATTTATTACATGGATCTTGTTTTAATACGAGAAGAGTTTCAAAATATGGTGCCAGCATAGCTGTGTGGTAAGGAGTTCTCTTTGAAGCCATTCGATTTCTCACCCAAAATATAAAAGGATTTTCTACTTTAGCCAGCCTTGGGATTGGGAATAAACTGGGAGAGAAATTTGGCTGACGGAAACCGATTGATGCTCATCACGCAAATACGTGTGTGTGTGTGTGTGTGTGTGTGTGTGTGAGTGAGTGTATGTGTGTGTGTCTTTGTGTGTGTGTTTGCATGTGAGTGTGTGTATATGTGTGTGTCTTTGTGTGTGTGTGTGTGTGAGTGTATGTGTGCGTGTGTGTGAGAGTGTATGTGTGCGTGTGTGTGAGAGTGTATGTGTGTGAGTGTGTGTGTGTGTATGTGTGTGTGTGTATGTGTGTGTGTGTGTGTGTGTGTGTGTATGTGTGTGTGTGTGTGTGTATGTGTGTGGTGTGTGTGTGTGTGTGTGTGTGTGTGATAGCTACATACAGAAGTGGCAATCACTAAATGTAAGAAGACTGAGGAAGACATAGGACGAAGTGGTGAAGAATGACCTTCCGGGGTCAGACCCCTTACAGAAGAGATGACAAAAGACTGAGATGATTGGCAATTTACTGTCCTTGATAGGATCCATCCATCCAAGTAAAATCAAGGCCTTAAAGGCACACACTCTTCCTGAAAAACCTCTCCTCCACACCATATCATCCTGACACCCTCTCCTTCCACTCGTGTTCCCTCTCTGCATTACCCTCTCTTACATCTCCCGCTCCTGTTTCACAGCATCATAAACTTACCCACCCACTCACCCTATCCAACCTTCTGTACCACTTCACTTGTCACATATTCACCATCTTTTCTCCCTCTTCTTTTTCAAGTGGAGTAGCCATGTATGTCCTCTGCTGCAAGACACCTATTGCTGTCCCTCTACTCACGCTCTGACCTCTCATTGCCTGACACAAAACCATCTTCCTCACCCTCAGTTGAGGGGGTCTTGTCTTACAAGTTACTTGGTGACCCTAATGTCACCAGTACACTCTGTAAAATGGTGAGCATCAGCAAGGGCATCCAGTTATAGAAACCCTGTTAAAGCAGATATTACTGCTCAGTGCAACCCTCTGACAAGTTGTCTCCTATCAAACCATCCAATCTATGCCTGCAGGGAAGGAGAATGTTTAATAAAGATGAGATGGATACAATGTGTATACACAACTGGACCCTTCACCTAATTTCTTCCTCAAGTCATACCCCCAACTATTCGTATCTTTAACTGCAGCATTCTGCTGCTGTATTTAAATGTAAATAGAACTGCAAACTTGACGTATATTTCTTTGATACCACTTTTTCAGACTACCCATAACCATTTCACTTCATTTCCCTCCTCTCTGCCCATATTTTACATTGATCACCCTCTTGAGCCACTAAATTATCTCTCCTTTACCACCATACAGCTCTCCCTTCTCCCTACATCTGTTCCACTCTCTTACAACCTACCCAATCACATATCATTTCTCTTTTTCTTTCTCTCATTTTCTCTCATCCTTTCTGTCTCCATTGTATCATTATTACTATTAGCTGGACCAGTGAATATTTCATGGAATTAATGGTAAACCTAATGGGTTATTTCTGAAAACTTTATCCAAAAAACCTGAAAGTGTTGCCTGTATTGTGTCTGTATTGCAAGACAGTCGTGCATCTGCTACTCATTGAAAACTGATAGAAATTATTATACAATGATTACTTAATGCACTTTATATATACACTTTATATACTTTATGCACAATTTTATAGACTTAATTCAATGCACTCATAAAATAAATATTCACCCTAATTTTTCCATTTTTCTCATAAACAAAAAAATTGTCCCATACATATGATGCAACCTTTAGTTAAATTGTATATATCTGCCACATAAATATGCGTGAATATTTCACAGAATTGCATTTGTATGCATGCGTTATGTGACAGGTGATATAAAAAAATTAGTTCAGTTTTAAAAAAATACACTTTTCACGATCCAATCACCACCATCACCCCCCCCCCATTTCTCTCTCTCCCTCTCTCTCTCCTCCTTCTCTCCCTCCCTACCCCTCTCTCTGTTCCTTCCTTTAACCTCACCATCAGAACATCACCACTCTGCTAAAATTATATTTTTAATTCTCCTCCTTTATCTTCAATTTACCTTTTTAACCACGTAATAAATTTTACATTCTCCCTACCTTATGTCATGGACACTTCTCTCCCTTTTTCTCTCTCTCCCTTTCCTTTCTCCCTCTTTCTAATCACATGAAAGCATTACTGATGGACTAATTAATGCAGAATTATATTAAGATTTTTCAGCTCTTCATCCCACCCTCTTTCTGCACTGATGGTCATCTCTCTCATACCTTCCTAACTCATATGTATCACTGGTCACTCCCTTAACCCTACCCAATTTCTACAGTTGTCCCCTACTCTTCTCTACTTATCATCTCTCAAAACTTGTTCTTCATTATATTTCCTCATCACCCATCTTTAACCGTCACTCATTCTTCTCCTGCCCTCTTACAACCTCTACCCTCCCACATTTCTCACTTCCACTCGCCTCATACCTTGATGCTCCACTCTGTCACCTCACCACCACCACCACCACCATCATTTTTATCTCTCTTTCCAACTCCACCCCAGTTACTCCCATCTCTCCTGTAATGGGGTCAGTCATGCATCTCCGCTATGCCAAGAAACCCCTTCTGTTATACGTTAACCCCTCGTCTCCTCCCATAAAGCTGTTTCCCTCTCAACTGCAGCCCCATTCAGTGAAAAGGGGCCTAAGTCTTGCAAGTAGGACTGAGGATGGGACAAGTTTTCTGGTTACCCTCAAAACTTCAACGGGTTGTATGAGTTACGGTATTGCTGAAACAAGAGACACATGGACAAACAACTGCTGTTGATGCTGATGATGTTGAGCGATGTTGATGTTGAGCGAAGTGGTCTTCGTCCCAGAGCTCGCAAGATCACGCTTCAGGATTGTCTGTAGTGGGAGAAGTCCGAAACGTGGTCCTTTGCTATTCGTAAGACCCGCAGAAGAGAAAGCAGGTCAACCCCCGACACCGAGAGCATCGACGGATGGATGAATGCGCATCCAGGCTTGCGTAGGAAGTCGGGGACAAGAAACAGGAAGAAAGAGTGAGAGAAAGTTGGGGCGAAAGAGAACAACAGGTGTCGCCACGACCCCCTGCCAGAGCCTTGTGGAGCTTTTTAGGTGCTTTTACTCAATAAACACACACAACGCCTGGTCTGGGAATCGAAACCGCAATTGCATCTCCACTGTTGGTGATGCTGATGCTCTGTTACATGTTCTCTATTTCTCTTCTCCAGGTTTTTTAAAGGCAAAGTCCCAAGATGTCCCAACATTACTTCAATGTTATAAAACCAATTCACTGCTAAAATAAACAGAGCCATAATTCCACTGAAAATTGTGTATTTGAATGTATTGTATTAAAATATATTGTTTTACCTTCTTTTACCTGAAAATCAGATTTTCAGCCAACTTTATTTTGCCTCTGAAGATAAAATCAAGCTGTTCCAAATAACATCTAACTTATAATTCCACAATGCAATTTAATAGTTTTATCACAGATTCTTAAGAAAGACAATACTGTTTAATCCCTTCTATAACATGCCCCAATCTTATTGAAGAAATTCTGTTTTATGTAGAATAATCCGTATTTCAGAAGTACTGAAATGTTTGCTAAAGGTTCTTAGGATTAGACGAAGACTAATCGGATTAAAATATCAACAAAAACAATCAAAATTTATCAATAGTATTACCCAAACTTCGACAATTTTGAACTGATTTTCTTGAAGAGGTGAAATTTTTAATAACATGAGATATTTTCAATAACAAACAGAAGAAAGCTGTATTATTGTTACTTTGGAAATTATGGATTTGTTATTATGTTCATAAATACGAGAAATATTTGCAGCTCACATTTGTATTTTAAACGATAAACAAGTGTAAAGAAAAATAAACAAGTTAGGAATTATTTCTCGTTTCTTCTCTGTTGATTTTTATTCATAAACTTTGAAAAGAAATACAAAAGGTTAGATGCAATGATAAAGCATAACGTTGTAGATGTTAGTTACAAACGTAAACTACTCGAAATAAAATGTGCTTCAGTTCAATACAGAAAATATAAAAGAGTTTATGGTTCTATAGGAAATATCACTGACAAATATTTACAAATGCTATTGGGATAATTACAGCATTTTCCTTCGCAGGAACACGAGAAATACAAACATGGGAAATATAAACAAAAAACTCAAAGACAAAAGCAAACATGATTTTGTATAATAAAGCATCAATAATCTTAAGTGGGAGGCTTGCAAATTACTGTGTAAATATAGGGATTGTCTGCTTTTCAAGATTGAATTAAAGGATGAGGAAATACATGCAAATTATACAGCTACATTCTTACTGTGTGTGTGTGTATGTGTGTATATATATATATATATATATATATATATATATATATATGTATACATGGTAAATCTTTTGACTAATAGATTCTTAGGCAATTGTTTATATATATATATATAGATATAGATATAGATATATATACCTATATTTATATATATAGACACACACACAATGGAACCACTATATTTATGTTACACATGTACACTATGGATATTCCCTTTTATACAATACACATATAATACTACTGTACCTTTATATGCATAGTATATGCATGTGCGCTGCACATCCAAACGTATTCTATACATCCACATGTACACTACATATTTATTTATTGAGATATTTGTTCATGAAGATATCAATAGGAATATGTGTGCGTGTGTGTACACACATTACAGGTGTTAAAAGTGCTTACCCACAAAATACACATTGTACACCAGCTTCTTCCACAAAGGCTGTTGACATTCTCCTCCTCTTCATCACCATCGTCATCATCATTTAACATTCATTTTTCATGCTGGCAAGCGTTGGACAGTTTGACAGAAGCTGACAAGCTAGTGAGTCACACTAGACCCCATTTGTCTGTTTTAGCACGGTTTTTGTGGCTGGATGCCCTACCTAAAGCCAACACCTTGACAGAGTGTACTGCGTACCTTTTATGTGGCACCAGCACAAGTGCTTTATGAGATAGCATCAGCCCTTGTGCTTCTTATGTGGCACCAGCATGAGTGCTTTTTTATGGAACCAGCACCCATTGTAACCGTATCAAATAAAAGCTTTTAAATATTTATATATATATATATATATATATATATATATATATATATATATATATATATATATATATATGTGTGTGTGTGTGTGTGTGTGTGTGTGTGTCTATGGATCAAAACAGTTTGATTCAAACTCCTTGGTACTCTGAGGAAATATATCAAGATGGCGTGTTTCTTGAAATGCATGAATATGGTCACAAGGAAAGGAAAAGAACTTTTGTTAAGATGAAAATAACAAGCAGATTTCTGAGGACTTTGGCATACTTGCATCAAATATACTTTCAAAAGCAATTACAATAATTTGCAATAGCCAACATTATGTTTACCCAAAAATGGTTGGTCCCTGCTAGAAGGCATTCATCATAGGTATACTCAGCCAGCCCATGGCACATAGTAAGAACCACAAATGTTTTTTGGAAACGTGAAATTCTCTTGGTCAATGATTATCTCTTTCTCTGTCAACCATAACTTGTTTTGATGCCTTTTGCCATTCACCCTTAACCCTTACACCAAAATCTACATGAAGCAATCTTCATATACAAACGGCTTTTAGGACAATACACAAGCACACCAGCATCGCTGGTGGCATGTGTAAAAGATTTGAGTGTGGTCATTGCCAGTACTGCCTGACTGGCCCCGTGCCAGTGGCATGTAAAAGCACCCACTACACTCTTGGAATGATTGGCATTAGGAAGGGTATCCAGCTGTAGAAACTCTGCCAGATCAAGATTGGAGTCTGGTGCAGCCATCTGGTTCGCCAGCCCTCAGTCATTCGTCCAACCCATGCTAGCATGGAAAGCGGACGTTAAATGATGATGATGATACACACACATTTATATGTGTGTGGTGAGGTGTATTTGTCTATATGTGTGTATATATGTCTCAAGTAAACTTGTGTTGAATATTAATTTTGCATTCTTCTAAACTACTGGCATCTCTTAGAAAAGCTGCCATTTGCATTTTATTCTTCCAATGGATAAAATTGCTAATAGAACAGAACTATAACTGACAGTAAAATCCAAACAAGTTAGTTTTTTACTGAATAAAAAAATGTGAAGAAAAATGGATTCCACTTGATTTACAGGTAAATAATAATTAGTTGATTAGTGCCACCAGTGTAAGAACACCATTGTAGCATCAATCGAATAATATTCTATAACTTTCACAAATAAACATGTTTCGCTAATGGTAACCATACAAGAGTACATGTTCTATAACTTCCAGACAAATTTCCAAATTTATTCTCCATCCAATCATTGCTAATGAGAAAAAAGTGAAAAAAGTATTTTTTTCATATTTTAGCCTCATGTATCTCCATTGCAATATTAATGTGAACAACCTTTAATAAAATTGTTGTGGCACTAACTTTTTTTTTTCCGTGGTCTTTGTGGAATCAATGCCACAATATTATTATAACTCTACAGAAGATTCTTGTGAGACAATTGAAATTATGAGATGACATGCCAGTCACAGACTTTCGAACGTAAAAATCTGGCATTGATGGCTTCTTCTTTTGACTGTGAAAGGTTATTTCCTATTGGTATCTCTGTGGTATTGCAGGACACAATCACATCTCGTATTTCACTGACTCATTGCTAAAAGTTAAATTCATGGAATGTCTTTAAAAAATCTAATTGGATGAAAGGGATTGAAATTGGGGAAAATTCTTTACGAAATGCTTTCATATTTCTTTCACATATATGTGTGTGTGTGTGTATGCTTGTATGAGGGTGTGTGT
>NC_042997.1:212655341-212662841 GCF_006345805.1 Octopus sinensis | reverse complement strand
GGTGGAGGGGTGGTGGTGGTGGTGGTGTGGTGGTGGTGGTTGTGGCGGTGGTGGTGGTGGTGGTGGTGGTGTTGGTGGTGGTGGTGGTGGTGGTGGTGGTGGTGGTGGTTGTGGCGGTGGTGGTGGTGGTGGTGGTGGTGGTGGTGGTGGTGGTGTGGGGTGGTGGTGGTGGTGGTGGCAGTGGTGGCGGGTGGTGTTGGCAGTGGTGGTGGTGGTGGTGGAGGTGGCGGTGGTGTTGGCAGTGGTGGTGTGTGGTGGTGTTGGCGGTGGTGGTGGTGGTGGTGGCGGTGGTCCATATTGTCAAAACTTAATCCAAAGTAGAATTTGCCAAAGAGTTCAGAGAGTCGATTCCTTCTAAAGAGATTAAATGATTCTCATATTTTACGGCCATTTGTCTGAGTGTTGAGACAACAACGGGAGAGAAGGTGTTATCAGCTGAATGAGAAGAAGATGGCAAATGAAGGAGAGTAAAATGAAATGGAATAGTGATGCTGATGGTGGTGGTGGTGGTGGTGGTGGTGGTGGTGGTAGTGGTGTTGGTGGTGGTGGCAGGTGAATGGAGGTGCTAATCAAAGGATGAGTAGAGAGAGAAATGAAGGAAGGAAAAGATGGAGTGAAAGCAAAGTTGGCCATATTGTTGAGTGCACAGCTTCTCTGTCCTTATTTCACATCTCTGACATCTTTCTTCGCTCTGTGGCATCACACATTTTCCCAACATCTCGTATACTCTTCCTTTCTTATGGAGAGGCAGATTCCATGCAAGGACAAGAAAGGTTGTTTATTACAAGCAGAGGAGGCTGGTTTCATCAATGTCTTCCCTGTCGTATCATTTCCAGTCATTTAGCCATCATCACCATCATCATCATCATCATCATCATCCTTTAACGTCCGTTCTCCATGCTAGCATGGGTTGGACAGTTCAACCAGAGTCTGGGAAGCCAGGTGGCTGCACCAGGCTCCAGTCTGATCTGGCAGTGTTTCTTCAGCTGGATGCCCTTCCTAATGCCAACCACTCCGTGAGTGTAGTGGGTGCTTTATACATGCCACTGGCACAGGTGCCAGGGGAGGCTGGAAGCAGCCGCAATCAGGTGGTGCTTTTTACATGCCACCGGCACAGAATCCAGTCAAGGTGGCACTGGCATCGGCCATGTTCGGATGGTGCTTTTTACGTGCCTCTGGCACAGGGACCACAACTACAATTTCCATTGATTTTTGATGTTGATATACTTAGTCTTAATTCTAATTTGTCTTCTCAATGATTATATGGGTGAGAGCCCTTCAAAAGAAATAGACTAATAACGAAAGAAGGTTTTGGGATTCTCAGAGTTGTTTGTTCCTTCTCGAGCCATGCCTGACTCACAAGGGCCAGTTTTCCAGTTTCATTGGCATATAGGTTCCCCACCTGTACGGGATGCCAGTCTGTCACATGTGAGCTGCAAGATGCAGGAGGAAAGAGTGAGAGAAAATTGTGGTGAAAGAGTCAGCAGAAGTTTCGTGGAGCTTAGGTGTTTTGCTCATAAACACACACATCGCTGGGTTTGAGATTCGAACTCACGATCCCTCGACCGCGAGTCCGCTGCTCTAACCACTAGGCCATGTGCCTCCACCATTCTCAGAGTGACACAGTATGAGAACAAAATATATTACAACTGGGTTTTGGTAATATTTCTTTGCCAGGTTTCTCAATTAGCCATACTGAACATGGACATACAACTACATTACTGCGGTTCTATAGATTTTAGCAAAAATCTAGTCAATGTATTTCCATTGTTAACAGTGCTAGTCTGTTGTTTGTGGTAGTATTTCAACAAAACTCATTGATTTCTCAGAAAACAATACAACAGAATGAAAGAAAAAAAGGAAATTTTCTGGCAAAAAGCCACTTTGTATTACAAAAAAACTGCAAAGGTGACTGACTCGTCTAAATCAAAATGAATGACACCACAGTGAAGAGATATTAATGCTGAAGTTGCAGAAGTTGAAATATTCTGTGGCCAGTGGTGGGCTTTCATTACTTAAAACCAACATTCTCAGAAATTGAGACAAGGAGCCAAACGAAGGGGAACGTTGAAGAGGAGGAATTACAACCATGTTTTGTGGTCTGCTACCACAACAGCTCCTTTATAGGATACAGTTAGCTCAAGACATCATCAAGAGGAACCACGTCTGGTTTCGGTCCCTACTCCTCTACTGTTTTGACATGGCAGAGCCCCACCTTTCGGAGGTGTCTTCAGCTCTGGTGTTGGGTGCATGTCTTCTTTCTTCTGTTCCCTGGCCTCTTCGATGTAGCGTCAACGAGTGTCACAGCGGGCGACTGACTGACTTGTCAAATTTTTTCCCTTTAAATACCTGCTTTATTGATTGAAATGTTGGACCAAAAACTATCCAATGACCAAGTTGTCAATAATTTAATATTTCTCTAAAGCAAAGTCAATGGCAAGATGTGAACCCAGATGACATCACTAAGTAACTCATGAAGCTAGCAAGGCAAGTTCTATGTGATCGCTCGACCTGCTAGAAATAGCAGCTGAATGCATATAAGCAGTTGAGTTCTTAGAACAGCTGGATGGATGCTCTGTCTTCTTCGTTCCAATATTGGTGCAGCAAATTTCTACTGTAACCAGAATCAGTGAGTAAATATCAAACTCTCTCTTCGCATATGTCTTATGCACGCACACACACACACACACACACACATCCATTATCCCCTACTTATAGTCATATTCCTATTTTTATATATTATTAATTATTCTCTACCTGTTAATCGACCCTCTTTGATCTTTGTCGCTGCTTGTGACCGAATATTATGACTAATGAAATCATAAAAACCGTCAGTCATCAAAGTAAAACACAAAATAAAAGGAAAATGAAGTAAAATTAATTAACTCACTAATTAAACACTCCCATATAGGCGCAGGAGTGGCTGTGTGGTAAGTAGCTTGCTAACCAACCACATGGTTCCGGGTTCAGTCCCACTGCGTAGCATCTTGGGCAAGTATCTTCTACTATAGCCCCGGGCCGACCAATGCCTTGTGAGTGGATTTGGTAGACGGAAACTGAAAGAAGCTCGTCGTATATATGTACATATATATAAGTGTGTGTGTATATGTTTGTGTGTCTGTGTTTGTCCCCCTAGCATTGCTTGACAACCGATGCTGGTATGATTACGTCCCCGTCACTTAGCGGTTCGGCAAAAGAGACCGATAGAATGAGTACTAGGCTTACAAAGAATAAGTCCCGGGGTCGATTTGCTCGACTAAAGGCGGTGCTCCAGCATGGCCGCAGTCAAATGACTGAAACAAGTAAAAGAGTAAAAGCGTAAAAAGAGTATATTGTTGTTCCTATTATCTGCCCTGCATGGTTAATTATGGCCCTGAAACTTGTATCAAAGTGGGCAGAAAGGGAAATATCTGCTTTGATGAATGTTTGGGGGCTGATTCTTGGCAACACTAGGAAATATTTAACATAGAAAACAAAGTCAGTGCACACCTTGCTCCACTCTCTTATAACAGGAATGAGAAACAGAAAGATGATTAAAAACAAAATTAAAGAAATCTCTGTTATTTCATCATCATCATCGTCGTTTAACGTCCGTTTTCTGTGCTAGCATGGGTTGGACAGTTCGACCGGGGTCTGAGAAGCCAGGAGGCTGCACCAGGTACCAATCTTGATCTGGCAGTGTTTCTACAGCTGGATGCCCTTCTTAACGCCAACCACTCTGAAAGTGTAGTGGGTGCTTTTTATGTGCTTTTTATGTGCCACCGGCACAGGTGCCAGGCAAGGCTGGCAACGGCCATGATCAGTTGGTGCTTTTTACATGCCACCAGCACGGAAGCTAGTCAAGGTGGCGCTGGCATCAGCCACGTTCAGATGGTGCTTTTTACGTGCCACTGGCACAGGTATCACAACTACATCTCTCGCATAAATCCATAGAAAAATCTAGAACTTCTATTGGTCAATGCGTACAGCTTCTCATTAGCTGCCACTTTAGATTCACCAAATTCCGCTGGTTTCTCTAAAATAAGTCTTACCTGAGTAGAGTATGTCTCACTGAAGAGGTCTGATAAGAGTTAAACATATCTATCACATTCACCCTTCAATGTTAATAACAATATCCAATTCCTTCTGCATTGTCTTTATTTTCTAAACATGTAGACTGGTTGGTATTATTGCAGTTCCTTGTTTGTTGTCTTTTAGATTTTAACGATTGCCTAGAAAAGAGTTTTTCTCCATTAATAATAAGGATGATTTCTATTCATCACCTCATTATAGAACAATTGTGAGGTTCTATATTTATTATATTCACTAAAGAGAAAACACCCTCCCCTCCTGGGGTATTTTTCCCTCAGTAGTGATAGATTTAACTAAAACACCCCCAAACTAAAACACATCTATACACTCACTGACCACATGACAAGGATGTAGAAATCTTAGAAATCAACATACATGATTTTAGATCCAATATACGCAAGAAACCTTTGTAAATAATTGTGGAATAATTGTGGAATAATAGTCAAAATCAAACTTGGTGACTGGCATCCGTTGCTAGTGGAGTGCTAAGTGTACTATACGAGTGAGATCATTGCCAGAGCAACAAGCTGACCTTCATGCCAATGGCACGTTAAACACACCATTCGAGTGTGATCGTTACCGCGTCGCCTAACTAGCACTTGTGCTGGTGGCACGTGAAACATTCGAGTGTGATCGTTACCGCGTCGCCTAACTAGCACTTGTGCTGGTGGCACGTAAAACATTCGAGCGAGGACGTCGCCAGTGCCACTGGACTGGCTCCTGTGCAGGTGGCACATAAAAAGCACCATTTGGGCGTGGTCGTTGCCAGTACCACCAAACTGGCCCTCATGCCAGTGGCACGTAAAAAGCACCCACTACACTCTGGGAGTGGTTGGCGTTAGGAAGGGCATCCAGCTGTAGAAACACTGCCAGATCAGATTGGAGTCTGGTTTGCCAGACCTCAGTTAAATCGTCCAACCCATGCTAGCATGGAAAGCGGACCTTAAACGATGATGATGATGATGATGATGATGATGTCATAGGAACTTTAGTAGACTCAATAATTCCTAAAGGAACTGTCTCTATCATGGTTTCAAGATATTCTATATATACCTCTGAAGAGGTTAGAATCTTACAGAATGGCATTGCTGTTTATAACCCGAAAGATACTGGCATTGACTTTCATTATAGAAAAGAACCTCAAAAGCTTGCAGTTGGTCTCCAGTCCCAGAGCCCCCTACAGGTCACTTTGACATGGATCTACTGGGGTATCTCAACTCAAACACTTCCACAAAGACGAACAAGTTTGATTGACGGTCAGGTTTACTTGTAGAAGTCTTGGACATCGGCCAACGGGATTGGCTTGGTAAACCAAACAAAAGAACATTTCTAGTTGCTAACACGACATGTTGCTAACAACTTCCGTTCACAGCAAGTTGCAAACGAACCGACAACAGAGAGAGCAACACAGACAATGGTCTTCTGACATATCTTCCTGCAGAAAGCACCGTTGTAAAGCATTTCAGACGATAATTCAGGATAGACACATGTGTGTGTGTGTGTGTGTATTAGTGAGAGAGAGGGGGAGAGAGAGAGGGAGTGAGGGAGAGAGAGAGAGGGAGTGAGGGAGAGAGAAAGGGAGTGAGCGAGGGAGAGAGAGAGGGGGAGAGAGAGAGAGGGAGTGAGGGAGAGAGAGAGGGAGTCAGTGAGGGAGAGAGAGAGGGAGTGAGGGAGAGAGAGAGAGAGGGAGTGAGCGAGAGAGAGAGAGAGGGGGGGAGAGAGAGAGGGAATGAGGGAGAGAGAGAGGGAGTGAGGGAGAGAGAGAGAGAGGGAGTCAGTGAGGGGGAGATAGAGGTGGAGAGAGAGAGGGAGTGAGGGAGAGAGAGAGGGAGGGAGGGAGGGAGGGAGAGAGGGGGAGAGAGAGAGTGAACTGATGTAATAGACATCAAAAAATATATCTCCACAGTAATTAAATAAAACAGTTGCTGAGCAAAATTAAATTATGAACTGTTTATGAGAAATTTATGAGTTCCGGCTTTTTATTCTAGCAATCTACCTACGCACGTGTGTGTGTGTGTGTGTGCCTGTGTATGTGCCTGTGTGTGCGTGCGTCCATGTGTGTGCGTGTGTATATGTGTGTGTATGTGTGTGTGTGTGTGTGTTATATCCTATTGAAACCTATGAACCACTCTTAACACTGCCCCCCCCCATATCTGCCTCCCCTGCCCCCCCCACCACCACCACGGTCCACTTTTCTTTTCCTCTGGCTATTGGCATCATCTCTATAAAACTCTCTCTTCCTCTCTCTCCTCTCTCCATCCCCCTCTCTCTCCTCTCTCCATCCCCCTCTCACTCATGCAACTCTCCTCCTCTTACCGTCTCTTTATCTCTCATCCTTACTCTCATCCTATAGTTACATTATTACCATGGTGCCCTTCACCCTTTCTCTGCTACCAGCCATCACCCCCTTCTCCCTGAAACTTTTCTATTGACATTCTCCCTTTACTCTTATCCTCTTCTTCCAACTCGTATTCACCATCAACCATCCCCCCCGACCCTCCCCCCCC
The DNA here is from genome assembly GCF_006345805.1 of Octopus sinensis. Lineage (NCBI taxonomy): Eukaryota > Metazoa > Mollusca > Cephalopoda > Octopoda > Octopodidae > Octopus > Octopus sinensis. Next base: position 212,656,263 of record NC_042997.1, on the reverse strand, counting down.
GTTCATCATTCACTACATTATTCACCCCCACTCCACCCCTGTCTCTAACCATTTCTCACTCCTCCAACACATTACCAAAACTTAACCCATCAGGGCCTTCTTGATTTCTGCTTCTGCATTCTCTTCTTGTACCTTGACGGTATACTCGGCCACCATATCACCTTCATCTTTATCTCTATCCAGTTCCATCCCAATTATTCCTACCCACCCTTATATAATGCAGGGTGGCAGTGTACTCCTCTGCTACAACAAACTTATTCCTGGAGAAAGGACTGTTTGCCAACATAACATGGCAGTCCTGGTTTAGGACGAATGTTGCTGTAAATTAGCCCCAGGAGACATCGTCTCCAGCTGGCTACACAACATGATCTTAGGTTGTACCTGTTGAATAAATGTATCTGTGCGTCTGCATGAAGTGTTTGTCTATTAACCTGAGGAATATCCTTCCCACACAAGTCTTGATGTTGAGTGAGCAGGGTGAGGAAAACCAAGCCATGCTTTGGTGGTGCTTCCTTTTGTGGGTGCGAGGGCCTGGCATGTAGGAGATCATTGGAGTAGGGGGTGGTGGCACCTAAGATATCTTAACAAGAGGATAGATTCAACAGCCCTTCACTAGGTTCTTGACCATGATAAGGGGGTGGCAGGAAGCTGTGCTGATATAGGACAGCTTCTCACTTGGCTTGCAGTAGGGCCTATGTGTAACAAGTCAAGAGTGACATCTAGGAAGTTTACAGTGGTGAGATTCATCTTGATAGTACTTTTGAGTCCCACAGAGCCTAGGGTGCTAATCAGTTCCTTTCTAAGCCTATTAAGTGTATTCCCATTGACTCCTCTACAGACAGCTAGAGCATCATCTCTGTAGAGACTGAAGAGGACCAAATGGAATTCCTTCCCTAAGGTGTCCAGGGTGTAAAGTCCAATT